>NW_028225185.1:30357853-30378446 GCF_052327205.1 Somniosus microcephalus
GGATAGGGTGCTGGGGTGAACAGTGGACTTCTGGAGAATCCCACCCCCTTGTGACTTCCAACTGAGAACTGAGCAAAGTCAGTACCCCTTCAGATACAAAGAGGTCGAATATTGAAAGGCATCATTCATTCCCAACTTTACACTCCTATCAGTCTTTGCACGACCACCACCAACAAAAGACTCCCACAACTTTTAAAACCCAAGTCCCTTCAAAGAAAACCTCCCTCGACCTCCAAACAATGGGTTTTTTTTGTTGTTGCAGATGACACGTGTTCAGTCCGAACAGCTCAAAAAAGTTTGCGAAAAGTTGGTTAAAAGTTTGCAGCCACTTACTTGTGGGTCGGGAGCGGCCGGAGACTCGAGCAAAGAGCTGGTCCACCTCAAGATCTGCATCTATTTGTTGGGGTTTTTGCACACTTCAAAAAAGGGTCTCATTAAATTAATATTTGGCGAGGGAGAGGACAATTTCGCCCATAGCCACTGCGGGAGTAACTGCAGCGAGAGAGAGAGGAGGAGCTGTTGAGAGGTTCTGCGATGTAATTCTTGCATTCGATTACATCAGCTTGCTGACGCAATGGAGCTGGATGGAGGAGAGTGAAAACGGGGAGAGGATGAACGTTTTGGAGATCAGTGACCGCAGTAGCCCTCAGCAAGACAGGGAGAGAGGGAGGTGGGCAGAAGAGAGGGAGGTTTAAAACAGAGACTTGCATTTCTCCAGCGCCTGTCACCCCCTCCGACAGTGCGGCGCACCCTCAGTACTGTCCCTCCGACAGTGCGGCGCTCCCTCAGTACCGCCCCTCCGACAGTGCGGCGCTCCCTCAGTACCGCCCCTCCGACAGTGCGGCGCTCCCTCAGTACCGCACCTCCGACAGTGCGGCGCTCCCTCAGTACCGCCCCTCCGACAGTGCGGCACTCCCTCAGTACTGTACTGTGAGTGTCAGCCTAGATTTTTGTGCTCAAGTTTCTGGAGTGGGACTTGAACCCACAACCTTCTGGCCCAGAGGCGAAAGTGCAACCCACTGGGCCACGGCTGAGAGCCCTTGAATTGTGCTTTTCACCACCTCAGGGTGTCCCAAACCCCACCTCACGGAGACTTTTCCAAGTTTTGCAAAGAAGGGAAAGGTTCTTGATCAGTAAAGATTCCAATTCCTCTGGTGCGTAATTTCAAAAGAAAAGGCATATATTTACTGGAATGGTCCCAGGGATGAGGGACTTCAGTGATGTGGAGAGACTGGAGAAGCTGGGGTTGTTCTCCTTAGAGCAGAGAAGGTTAAGGGGGAGATTGACCAGAATGGTACCGGGGATGAGGGACTTCAGTGATGTGGAGAGACTGGAGAAGCTGGGGTTGTTCTCCTTGGAGCAGAGAAGGTTAAGGGGAGATTGACCAGAATGGTCCCAGGGATGAGGGACTTCAGTGATGTGGAGAGACTGGAGAAGCTGGGGTTGTTCTCCTTAGAGCAGAGAAGGTTAAGGGGAGATTGACCAGAATGGTCCCAGGGATGAGGGACTTCAGTGATGTGGAGAGACTGGAGAAGCTGGGATTGTTCTCCTTAGAGCAGAGAAGGTTAAGGGGAGATTGACCAGAATGGTACCAGGGATGAGGGACTTCAGTGATGTGGAGAGACTGGAGAAGCTGGGGTTGTTCTCCTTAGAGCAGAGAAGGTTAAGAGGAGATTGACCAGAATGGTACCAGGGATGAGGGACTTCAGTGATGTGGAGAGACTGGAGAAGCTGGGATTGTTCTCCTTAGAGCAGAGAAGGTTAAGAGGAGATTGACCAGAATGGTACCAGGGATGAGGGACTTCAGTGACGTGGAGAGACTGGAGAAGCTGGGATTGTTCTCCTTAGAGCAGAGAAGGTTAAGAGGAGATTGACCAGAATGGTACCAGGGATGAGGGACTTCAGTGATGTGGAGAGACTGGAGAAGCTGGGATTGTTCTCCTTAGAGCAGAGAAGGTTAAGGGGAGATTGACCAGAATGGTACCAGTGATGAGGGACTTCAGTGATGTGGAGAGACTGGAGAAGCTGGGATTGTTCTCCTTAGAGCAGAGAAGGTTAAGGGGAGATTGACCAGAATGGTACCAGTGATGAGGGACTTCAGTGATGTGGAGAGACTGGAGAAGCTGGGATTGTTCTCCTTAGAGCAGAGAAGGTTAAGGGGAGATTGACCAGAATGGTACCAGGGATGAGGGACTTCAGTGATGTGGAGAGACTGGAGAAGCTGGGATTGTTCTCCTTAGAGCAGAGAAGATTGAGAGGAGATTGACCAGAATGGTACCAGGGATGAGGGACTTCAGTGACATGGAGAGACTGGAGAAGCTGGGATTGTTCTCCTTAGAGCAGAGAAGGTTAAGGGGAGATTGACCAGAATGGTACCAGGGATGAGGGACTTCAGTGATGTGGAGAGACTGGAGAAGCTGGGGTTGTTCTCCTTCGAGCAGAGAAGGTTAAGGGGAGATTGACCAGAATGGTACCGGGGATGAGGGACTTCAGTGATGTGGAGAGACTGGAGAAGCTGGGGTTGTTCTCCTTAGAGCAGAGAAGGTTAAGAGGAGATTGACCAGAATGGTCCCAGGGATGAGGGACTTCAGTGATGTGGAGAGACTGGAGAAGCTGGGATTGTTCTCCTTAGAGCAGAGAAGGTTAAGAGGAGATTGACCAGAATGGTACCAGGGATGAGGGACTTCAGTGACGTGGAGAGACTGGAGAAGCTGGGGTTGTTCTCCTTAGAGCAGAGAAGGTTAAGGGGAGATTGACCAGAATGGTACCAGTGATGAGGGACTTCAGTGATGTGGAGAGACTGGAGAAGCTGGGATTGTTCTCCTTAGAGCAGAGAAGGTTAAGGGGAGATTGACCAGAATGGTACCAGGGATGAGGGACTTCAGTGATGTGGAGAGACTGGAGAAGCTGGGATTGTTCTCCTTAGAGCAGAGAAGATTGAGAGGAGATTGACCAGAATGGTACCAGGGATGAGGGACTTCAGTGACATGGAGAGACTGGAGAAGCTGGGATTGTTCTCCTTAGAGCAGAGAAGGTTAAGGGGAGATTGACCAGAATGGTACCAGGGATGAGGGACTTCAGTGATGTGGAGAGACTGGAGAAGCTGGGGTTGTTCTCCTTCGAGCAGAGAAGGTTAAGGGGAGATTGACCAGAATGGTACCGGGGATGAGGGACTTCAGTGATGTGGAGAGACTGGAGAAGCTGGGGTTGTTCTCCTTAGAGCAGAGAAGGTTAAGAGGAGATTGACCAGAATGGTCCCAGGGATGAGGGACTTCAGTGATGTGGAGAGACTGGAGAAGCTGGGGTTGTTCTCCTTAGAGCAGAGAAGGTTAAGGGGAGATTGACCAGAATGGTACCAGGGATGAGGGACTTCAGTGATGTGGAGAGACTGGAGAAGCTGGGGTTGTTCTCCTTGGAGCAGAGAAGGTTAAGGGGAGATTGACCAGAATGGTACCAGGGATGAGGGACTTCAGGGATGTGGAGAGACTGGAGAAGCTGGGGTTGTTCTCCTTAGAGCAGAGAAGGTTAAGAGGAGATTGACCAGAATGGTCCCAGGGATGAGGGTCTTCAGTGATGTGGAGAGACTGGAGAAGCTGGGACTGTCCTCCTTAGAGCAGAGAAGGTTAAGGGGAGATTGACCAGAATGGTACCAGGGATGAGGGACTTCAGTGATGTGGAGAGACTGGAGAAGCTGGGGTTGTTCTCCTTAGAGCAGAGAAGGTTAAGGGGAGATTGACCAGAATGGTACCAGGGATGAGGGACTTCAGTGATGTGAAGAGACTGGAGAAGTTGGGGTTGTTCTCCTTAGAGCAGAGAAGGTTAAGGGGAGATTTAATCGAGGTGTTCAAAATCAGGAGAGGTTTTGATGGAGTAAATAAGGAGAAACTGTTTCCAGTGGCAGGAGGGTCGGTGACGGCGTCAGGCTTGGGCGCGAAGCCTTCCACAGTTGAGTGACCCGTTGACCAGCCACTGGGGCGGGTGGTCTAAGCTCTGGCAGGCAACCTGTGCCCCTGGGAACCCCAGCGCCCACCCCCGGGAGGAGAGAGGAGTGGAGGGATGTGGGCGGGGTGGGAACCCGGAGAGAGAGCGAGTAGCCCTTGGCCGTTTGGACGCGGAGGGCTTCATCACCACCCTTGACCCAGCACGAGGCTGCGATTAACGGGATCCACACGGACAGATAAAGGCACCCTGTCGACTGGCCGTAGAACACAGCTCAAAAGGAATTTCTGGTGGTCAACAGCCGGACAATCAGACAAAGGCCTTTCTGTGCCCCATGCACAGACCAGGGCTCCGCATTCCCGTCGTGTCACGCCACGCGGGCATTAACCCTTGGCGCGCCTACTCCTCCCCCACCGCAGAGAAAAAGTGAGCACAGAAATCTCGGCAGACACCCCCCGTGCAGTACTGAGGGAGCGCCGCACTGTCGGAGGGGCAGTACTGAGAGAGTGCCGCACTGTCGGAGGGGCGGTACTGAGAGAGCGCTGCACTGTCGGAGGGGCGGTACTGAGGGAGCGCCGCACTGTCGGAGGGGCGGTACTGAGGGAGCGCCGCACTGTCGGAGGGGCGGTACTGAGGGAGCGCCGCACTGTCGGAGGGGCTGTACTGAGGGAGTGCCGCACTGTCGGAGGGGCGGTACTGAGGGAGTGCCGCACTGTCGGAGGGGCGGTACTGAGGGAGCGCCGCACTGTCGGAGGGGCAGTACTGAGGGAGTGCCGCACTGTCGGAGGGGCGGTACTGAGGGAGCGCCGCACTGTCGGAGGGGCAGTACTGAGGGAGTGCCGCACTGTCGGAGGGGCGGTACTGAGGGAGTGCCACACTGTCGGAGGGGCGGTACTGAGGGAGCGCCGCACTGTCGGAGGGGCAGTACTGAGGGAGTGCCGCACTGTCGGAGGGGCGGTATTGAGGGAGTGCCGCACTGTCGGAGGGGCGGTACTGAGGGAGCGCCGCACTGTCAGAGGGACGGTACTGAGGGAGCGCCGCACTGTCGGAGGGGCAGTACTGAGGGAGTGCCGCACTGTCGGAGGGGCGGGTACTGAGGGAGTGCCGCACTGTCGGAGGGGCGGTACTGAGGGAGCGCCGCACTGTCAGAGGGACGGTACTGAGGGAGCGCCGCACTGTCGGAGGGGCAGTACTGAGGGAGTGCCGCACTGTCGGAGGGGCGGTACTGAGAGAGCGCTGCACTGTCGGAGGGGCGGTACTGAGGGAGCGCCGCACTGTCGGAGGGGCGGTACTGAGGGAGTTCCGCACTGTCGGAGGGGCGGTACTGAGGGAGTTCCGCACTGTCGGAGGGGCAGTACTGAGGGAGCGCCGCACTGTCGGAGGGGCGGGTACTGAGGGAGTGTCGGAGGGGCGGTACTGAGGGAGCGCCGCACTGTCTGAGGGGCGGTACTGAGGGAGCGCCGCACTGTCGGAGGGGCGGTACTGAGGGAGCACCGCACTGTCGGAGGGGCGGTACTGAGGGAGTGTCGGAGGGGCGGTACTGAGGGAACGCCGCACTGTCGGAGGGGCGGTACTGAGGGAGTGTCGGAGGGGCGGTACTGAGGGAGCGCCGCACTGTCGGAGGGGCGGTACTGAGGGAGCGCCGCACTGTCGGAGGGGCGGTACTGAGGGAGCGGCGCACTGTCGGAGGGGCGGTACTGAGGGAGCGCCGCACTGACGGAGGGGCGGTACTGAGGGAGCGCCGCACTGTCGGAGGGGCGGTACTGAGGGAGCGCCGCACTGTCGGAGGGGCGGTACTGAGGGAGCGCCGCACTGTCGGAGGGGCGGTACTGAGGGAGCGCCGCACTGTCGGAGGGGCGGTACTGAGGGAGCGCCGCACTGTCGGAGGGGCGGCATTGAGGGAGCGCCGCACTGTCGGAGGGGCGGTACTGAGGGAGCGCCGCACTGTCGGAGGGGCGGTACTGAGGGAGCGTCGCACTGTCGGAGGGGCTGTACTGAGGGAGTGCCGCACTGTCGGAGGGGCAGTGCTGAGGGAGCGCCGCACTGTCGGAGGGGCAGTACTGAGGGAGTTCCACACTGTCATAGAGGCAGTACTGAGGGAGCGCCACACTGTCAGAGGGGCAGTACTGAGGAAGTGCCGCACTGTCGGAGGGGCAGTACTGATGGAGTGCCGCACTGTCGGAGGGGCTGTACTGAGTTCCTGCTCCTGATCACTGTCCAGTGACCCCTGGGTTAGAGAGAGGGGGAAATCAGTCAGGGTTCCTGCTCCTGATCACTGCCCAGTGACCCCTGGGTTAGAGAGAGAGGGGAAATCAGCCAGGGTTCCTGCTCCTGATCACTGTCCAGTGACCCCTGGGTTAGAGAGAGGGGAAATCAGCCAGGGTTCCTGCTCCTGATCACTGTCCAGTGACCCCTGGGTTAGAGAGAGAGGAAATCAGCCAGGGTTCCTGCTCCTGATCACAGTCCAGTGACCCCTGGGTTAGAGAGAGGGGAAATCAGCCAGGGTTCCTGCTCCTGATCACTGCCCAGTGACCCCTGGGTTAGAGAGAGAGGGGGGAAATCAGCCAGGGTTCCTGCTCCTGATCACTGCCCAGTGACCCCTGGGTTAGAGAGAGAGGGGAAATCAGCCAGGGTTCCTGCTCCTGATCACTGCCCAGTGACCCCTGGGTTAGAGAGAGGGGAAATCAGCCAGGGTTCCAGCTCCTGATCACTGCCCAGTGACCCCTGGGTTAGAGAGAGAGGGGAAATCAGCCAGGGTTCCTGCTCCTGATCACTGCCCAGTGACCCCTGGGTTAGAGAGAGGGGAAATCAGCCAGGGTTCCTGCTCCTGATCACTGCCCAGTGACCCCTGGGTTAGAGAGAGAGGGGAAATCAGCCAGGGTTCCTGCTCCTGATCACTGCCCAGTGACCCCTGGGTTAGAGAGAGAGGAAATCAGCCCGGGTTCCTGCTCCTGATCACTGTCCAGTGACCCCTGGGTTAGAGAGAGAGGGAAATCAGCCAGGGTTCCTGCTCCTGATCACTGTCCAGTGACCCCTGGGTTAGAGAGAGAGGGGAAATCAGCCAGGGTTCCTGCTCCTGATCACTGCCCAGTGACCCCTGGGTTAGAGAGAGAGGGGAAATCAGCCAGGGTTCCTGCTCCTGATCACTGCCCAGAGACCCCTGGATTAGAGAGAGGGGAAATCAGCCAGGGTTCCTGCTCCTGATCACTGTCCAGTGACCCCTGGGTTAGAGAGAGAGGGGAAATCAGCCAGGGTTCCTGCTCCTGATCACTGCCCAGAGACCCCTGGATTAGAGAGAGGGGAAATCAGCCAGGGTTCCTGCTCCTGATCACTGCCCAGTGACCCCTGGGTTAGAGAGAGAGGGGAAATCAGCCAGGGTTCCTGCTCCTGATCACTGTCCAGTGACCCCTGGGTTAGAGAGAGAGGGGAAATCAGCCAGGGTTCCTGCTCCTGATCACTGTCCAGTGACCCCTGGGTTAGAGAGAGAGGGGAAATCAGCCAGGGTTCCTGCTCCTGATCACTGCCCAGTGACCCCTGGGTTAGAGAGAGAGGGGAAATCAGCCAGGGTTCCTGCTCCTGATCACTGCCCAGTGACCCCTGGGTTAGAGAGAGAGGGAAATCAGCCAGGGTTCCTGCTCCTGATCACTGCCCAGTGACCCCTGGGTTAGAGAGAGAGGGGAAATCAGCCAGGGTTCCTGCTCCTGATCACTGCCCAGTGACCCCTGGGTTAGAGAGAGGGAAATCAGCCAGGGTTCCTGCTCCTGATCACTGTCCAGTGACCCCTGGGTTAGAGAGAGGGGAAATCAGCCAGGGTTCCTGCTCCTGATCACTGCCCAGTGACCCCTGGGTTAGAGAGAGGGGAAATCAGCCAGGGTTCCTGCTCCTGATCACTGTCTAGTGACCCCTTGGTTAGAGAGAGAGGGGAAATCAGCCAGGGTTCCTGCTCCTGATCACTGCCCAGTGACCCCTGGGTTAGAGAGAGAGGGAAATCAGCCAGGGTTCCTGCTCCTGATCACTGCCCAGTGACCCCTGGGTTAGAGAGAGGGGAAATCAGCCAGGGTTCCTGCTCCTGATCACTGTCCAGTGACCCCTGGGTTAGAGAGAGAGGGGAAATCAGCCAGGGTTCCTGCTCCTGATCACTGTCCAGTGACCCCTGGGTTAGAGAGAGAGGGGAAATCAGCCAGGGTTCCTGCTCCTGATCACTGTCCAGTGACCCCTGGGTTAGAGAGAGAGGGGAAATCAGCCAGGGTTCCTGCTCCTGATCATTGTCCAGTGACCCCTGGGTTAGAGGGAGAGGGGAAATCAGCCAGGGTTCCTGCTCCTGATCACTGCCCAGTGACCCCTGGGTTAGAGAGAGGGGAAATCAGCCAGGGTTCCTGCTCCTGATCACTGCCCAGTGACCCCTGGGTTAGAGAGAGAGGGGAAATCAGCCAGGGTTCCTGCTCCTGATCACTGCCCAGTGACCCCTGGGTTAGAGAGAGGGGGGAAATCAGCCAGGGTTCCTGCCCCTGATCACTGTCCAGTGACCCCTGGGTTAGAGAGAGAGGGGATATCAGCCAGGGTTCCTGCTCATGATCACTGTCCAGTGACCCCTGGGTTAGAGAGAGAGGGGAAATCAGCCAGGGTTCCTGCTCCTGATCACTGCCCAGTGACCCCTGGGTTAGAGAGAGGGGAAATCAGCCAGGGTTCCTGCTCCTGATCATTGTCCAGTGACCCCTGGGTTAGAGAGAGAGGGGAAATCAGCCAGGGTTCCTGCTCATGATCACTGCCCAGTGACCCCTGGGTTAGAGAGAGAGAGGAAATCAGCCAGGGTTCCTGCTCCTGATCATTGTCCAGTGACCCCTGGGTTAGAGAGAGGGGGAAATCAGCCAGGGTTCCTGCTCCTGATCACTATCCAGTGACCCCTGGGTTAGAGAGAGGGGAAATCAGCCAGGGTTCCTGCTCCTGATCACTGCCCAGTGACCCCTGGGTTAGAGAGAGGGGAAATCAGCCAGGGTTCCTGCTCCTGATCACTGCCCAGTGACCCCTGGGTTAGAGAGAGAGGGGAAATCAGCCAGGGTTCCTGCTCCTGATCACTGTCCAGTGACCGCTGGGTTAGAGAGAGGGGAAATCAGCCAGGGTTCCTGCTCCTGATCACTGTCCAGTGACCCCTGGGTTAGAGAGAGGGGAAATCAGCCAGGGTTCCTGCTCCTGATCACTGCCCAGTGACCCCTGGGTTAGAGAGAGGGGAAATCAGCCAGGGTTCCTGCTCCTGATCACTGCCCAGTGACCCCTGGGTTAGAGAGAGAGGGGAAATCAGCCAGCGTTCCTGCTCCTGATCACTGCCCAGTGACCCCTGGGTGAGAGAGAGGGGGAAATCAGCCAGGGCTCCTGCTCCTGATCACTGCCCAGTGACCCCTGGGTTAGAGAGAGAGGGGAAATCAGCCAGGGTTCCTGCTCCTGATCACTGCCCAGTGACCCCTGGGTGAGAGAGAGGGGGAAATCAGCCAGGGTTCCTGCTCCTGATCACTGTCCAGTGACCCCTGGGTTAGAGAGAGAGGGGAAATCAGCCAGGGTTCCTGCTCCTGATCACTGCCCAGTGACCCCTGGGTGAGAGAGAGGGGGAAATCAGCCAGGGTTCCTGCTCCTGATCACTGTCCAGTGACCCCTGGGTTAGAGAGAGAGGGGAAATCAGCCAGGGTTCCTGCTCCTGATCACTGCCCAGTGACCCCTGGGTGAGAGAGAGGGGGAAATCAGCCAGGGTTCCTGCTCCTGATCACTGTCCAGTGACCCCTGGGTTAGAGAGAGAGGGGAAATCAGCCAGGGTTCCTGCTCCTGATCACTGCCCAGTGACCCCTGGGTGAGAGAGAGGGGGAAATCAGCCAGGGTTCCTGCTCCTGATCACTGTCCAGTGACCCCTGGGTTAGAGAGAGAGGGGAAATCAGCCAGGGTTCCTGCTCCTGATCACTGCCCAGTGACCCCTGGGTTAGAGAGAAGGGGAAATCAGCCAGGGTTCCTGCTCCTGATCACTGCCCAGTGACCCCTGGGTGAGAGAGAGGGGGAAATCAGCCAGGGTTCCTGCTCCTGATCACTGTCCAGTGACCCCTGGGTTAGAGAGAGAGGGGAAATCAGCCAGGGTTCCTGCTCCTGATCACTGCCCAGTGACCCCTGGGTTAGAGAGAAGGGGAAATCAGCCAGGGTTCCTGCTCCTGATCACTGCAGTAGGGTGTGGATTGAAGATTGATCATACTGTGAGGCCCTACAAGGCGGGATATCCATGCTGCCACTCAAAGCCTGGGCTCACAATGAAGGACTGCCCGTAGAGGGCGGTATCAGTGTGTGCCCTGCCCCGTGGAACCTATACCCCAGCAAGAGACAGAATGCCAGGCAAAGGAAAGCAGAAAGTGTTCTTTTAAAACCTGGGCCCTTATTCCTTTGTCTTATCTCACGAGTTAATCATCTGACTCCGGCTAGCTATTTCTGGTTGTTATTTAATTCAATATCTTTTTCAATAAGCGCAGGGACCTTGTGACAGCTTGCCGACTGAATGCCAAATCAATTCTTCTATTGTCTCCCTAGGCAATGGAGATAAATGGGGACGTGTTTTAGGCCCCAAATATAACTCGGGCCTCCTCCTGTTCCTAATGTAACAGGCTCGAGGGGCTGAATGGCCTCCTCCTGTTCCTAATGTAACAGGCTCGAGGGGCTGAACGGCCTCCTCCTGTTCCTAATGTAACAGGCTCGAGGGGGCTGAATGGCCTCCCCCTGTTCCTAATGTAACAGGCTCGTGGGGGCTGAACGGCCTCCTCCTGTTCCTAATGTAACAGGCTCGAGGGGGCTGAATGGCCTCCTCCTGTTCCTAATGTAACAGGCTCGAGGGGCTGAACGGCCTCCTCCTGTTCCTAATGTAACAGGCTCGAGGGGCTGAATAGCCTCCTCCTGTTCCTAATTTAACAGGCTCGAGGGGCTGAACGGCCTCCTCCTGTTCCTAATGTAACAGGCTCGAGGGGCTGAATAGTCTTCTGTTCCTAATGTAATATGCTCGAGCGGCTGAACGGCCTCCTCCTGTTCCTAATGTAACAGGCTCGAGGGGCTGAATGGCCTCCTCCTGTTCCTAATGTAACAGGCTCGAGGGGCTGAACGGCCTCCTCCTGTTCCTAATGTAACAGGCTCGAGGGGCTGAATGGTCTCCTCCTGTTCCGAATGTAATATGCTCGAGGGGCTGAACGGCCTCCTCCTGTTCCTAATGTAACAGGCTCGAGGGGCTGAACGGCCTCCTCCTGTTCCTAATGTAACAGGCTCGAGGGGGCTGAATGGCCTCCTCCTGTTCCTAATGTAACAGGCTCAAGGGGCTGAACGGCCTCCTGTTCCTAATGTAACAGGCTCGAGGGGCTGAACGACCTCCTCCTGTTCCTAATGTAACAGGCTCGAGGGGGCTGAACGGCCTCCTCCTGTTCCTAATGTAACAGGCTCGAGGGGCTGAATGGCCTCCTCCTGTTCCTAATGTAACAGGCTCGAGGGGCTGAATGGCCTCCTCCTGTTCCTAATGTAACAGGCTCGAGGGGGCTGAACGGCCTCCTCCTGTTCCTAATGTAACAGGCTCGAGGGGGCTGAACGTCCTCCTCCTGTTCCTAAAGCAACAGGCTCGAGGGGCTGAACGGCCTCCTCCTGTTCCTAATGTAACAGGCTCGAGGGGGCTGAACGGCCTCCTCCTGTTCCTAATGTAACAGGCTCGAGGGGCTGAACGGCCTCCTCCTGTTCCTAATGTAACGGGCTCGAGGGGCTGAATGGCCTCCTCCTGTTCCTAATGTAACAGGCTCGAGGGGCTGAACGGCCTCCTCCTGTTCCTAATGTAACAGGCTCGAGGGGGCTGAACGGCCTCCTCCTGTTCCTAATGTAACAGGCTCGAGGGGCTGAACGGCCTCCTCCTGTTCCTAATGTAACAGGCTCGAGGGGGCTGAACGGCCTCCTCCTGTTCCTAATGTAACAGGCTCGAGGGGCTGAACGGCCTCCTCCTGTTCCTAATGTAACAGGGTTGAGGGGCTGAACGGCCTCCTCCTGTTCCTAATGTAACAGGCTCGAGGGGCTGAACGGCCTCCTCCTGTTCCTAATGTAACAGGCTCGAGGAGGCTGAATGGCCTCCTCCTGTTCCTAATGTAACAGGCTCGAGGGGGCTGAATGGCTTCCTCCTGTTCCTAATGTAACAGGCTCGAGGTGGGCTGAACGGCCTCCTCCTGTTCCTGTGTAACAGGCTCGAGGGACTGAACGGCCTCCTCCTGTTCCTAATGTAACAGGCTCGAGGGGCTGAATGGCCTCCTCCTGTTCCTAATGTAACAGGCTCGAGGGGCTGAACGGCCTCCTCCTGTTCCTAATGTAACGGGCTCGAGGGGCTGAATGGCCTCCTCCTGTTCCTAATGTAACAGGCTCGAGGGGCTGAACGGCCTCCTCCTGTTCCTAATGTAACAGGCTCGAGGAGGCTGAATGGCCTCCTCCTGTTCCTAATGTAACGGGCTCGAGGGGCTGAATGGCCTCCTCCTGTTCCTAATGTAACAGGCTCGAGGGGGTTGAATGGCCTCCTCCTGTTCCTATTGCACAGGCTCGAGGGGCTGAACGGCCTCCTCCTGTTCCTAATGTAACAGGCTCGAGGGGGCTGAACGGCCTCCTCCTGTTCCTAATGTAACAGGCTCGAGGGGGCTGAACGGCCTCCTCCTGTTCCTAATGTAACAGGCTCGAGGGGCTGAACGGCCTCCTCTTGTTCCTGTGATTTTTCTTGGCGACGGGGCTGAACCTTGGCAACCCTCGGCAATCGGGGCATCCAAAGCTAATTTTCTGCCGGCTAATAATTTCTTATAAACCACCTTACAGCTTTTAAGTCATTTCGCCGACCAGTGTGCGTATCGGTGCAAATTCTCTGGCGATTCAGACAGAGGAAGGCCCAAGTAGGCCTCAGGCTTCGGCCCAGAATGCACTGCTAGCCGCCCCTCCTCTCCCAGTTCAGGGAACGTGCCCCACTGGAACAGGTTAATGGCTCTCCGACATCAGTGCAGTCGACAGACCCAGTCAGACCCTGCCGACACTTCCAACTTGAAATTTGACTCCCGCTCAATCGCTGGGCCTGAACCCAGGCCTCTTAAGTTTGTTTGAAGTGACCTTTGACTCTTAAGGAAGGGGCCTCCCAGACACCAGAGAGAGAATCCGCCAGATATTGCCTCGCACGAAGAGACGCCGAGATTCCCAGCCCACTCCCTCTCGCACAGCCTCGCGCACACACGCTCTCTCACACTCACACTCCCTCTCGCACAGTCTCGCGCACACACTGTCTCACACACACACACACTCCCTCTTGCACAGCCTCGCGCACACTCTCTCTCTCACACTCACACACACTCCCTCTCGCACAGCCTCGCGCACACACTCTCTCTCACACTCACACTCCCTCTCGCACAGTCTCGCACACACTCTCTCACACACACACTCCCTCTCGCACAGCCTCGCGCACACACTCTCTCTCACACTCACACTCCCTCTCGCACAGTCTCGCGCACACACTGTCTCACACATACACACACTCCCTCTTGCACAGCCTCGCGCACACTCTCTCTCTCACACTCACACACACTCCCTCTCGCACAGCCTCGCGCACACACTCTCTCTCAACACTCACACTCCCTCTCGCACAGTCCTCGCACACACTCTCTCACACACACACACTCCCTCTCGCACAGCCTCGCGCACACTCTCTCTCACACACACACACTCCCTCTCGCACAGACCTCGCGCACACCACTCTCTCTCACACACACACACACTCCCTCTCGCACAGTCCTCGCGCACACACTCTCTCTCACACTCACACACACTCCCCTCTCGCACAGCCTCGCGCACACTCTCTCACAATCACACAGTCCCTCGCACACACTCTCTCACACACACACTCCCCTCTCGCACAGCCTCGCGCACACACTCTCTCACACACACACACACTCCCTCTCGCACAGTCCTCGCGCACACACTCTCTCACACACACACACACACTCCCTCTCGCACAGCCTCGCGCATACACTCTCTCACACACACACACCACTCCCTCTCGCACAGCCCTCGCGCACACACTCTCTCCTCTCACACACACACACTCCCTCTCGCACAGCCTCGCGCACACACTCTCTCACACACACACACACTCCCCTCTCGCACAGCCTCGCGCATACACCCTCTCTCACACACACACACACTCCCTCTCGCACAGCCCTCGCGCACACACTCTCTCCCTCACACACACACACACTCCCCTTTCGCACAGCCTCGCGCACACACTCTCTCACACACACACACACTCCCTCTCGCACAGCCTCGCACACACACTCTCTCTCTCACACACACACACACTCCCCTCTCGCACAGCCTCGCGCACACTCCTCTCTCTCACACACACACACCACTCCCCTCGCACTCCTCCGCACCAACCTCTCCCACCCACAGCCTCGCGCACACACTCTCTCTCACACACACACACTCCCTCTCGCACAGCCCTCGCGCACACACTCTCTCTCACACACACACACTCCCTCTCGCACAGCCTCGCGCACACACTCTCTCTCACACACACACACACTCCCTCTCGCACAGCCCTCGCGCACACACTCTCTCCACACACACACACACTCCCTCTCGCACAGCCCTCGCGCACACTCTCTCTCACACACACACACTCCCCTCTCGCACACCCTCGCGCACACACTCTCTCACACACACACACTCCCCTCTCGCACAGCCTCGCGCACACACTCTCTCTCACACACACACTCCCTCTCGCACAGCCCTCGCGCACACACTCTCTCTCACACACACACACTCCCTCTCGCACAGCCTCGCGCACACACTCTCTCTCACACACACACACACTCCCTCTCGCACAGCCCTCGCGCACACACCTCTCTCTCACACACACACACACTCCCTCTCGCACAGCCTCGCGCACACACTCCTCTCACACACACACACACTCCCTCTCGCACAGCCTCGCGCACACACACTCTCTCACACACACACACTCCCTCTCGCACAGCCTCGCGCACACACACTCTCTCACACCACACACTCCCTCTCGCACAGCCCTCGCGCACACATTCTCTCTCACACACACCACACTCCCTCTCTCGCACAGCCTCGCGCACACTCTCTCTCTCACACACACACACACCCCCTCGCACAGCCTCGCGCACACACTCTCTCACACACACACACACTCCCTCTCGCACAGCCTCGCGCACACACCTCTCTCACACACACACACTCCCCTCTCGCACAGCCTCGCGCACACACTCTCTCTCACACACACACACACTCCCTCTCGCACAGCCCTCGCGCACACACTCTCCCTCACACACACACACACTCCCCTCTCGCACAGCCTCGCGCACACACTCTATCACACACACACACACTCCCTCTCGCACAGCCTCGCGCACACACACTCTCTCACACACACACACACTCCCTCTCGCACAGCCTCGCGCACACACTCTCTCTCACACACACCACACTCCCCTCTCGCACAGGCCCTCGCGCACACACACTCTCTCACACACACACACACTCCCCTCTCGCACAGCCTCGCGCACACACTCTCTCTCACACACACACTCCCCTCTCGCACAGCCTCGCCACACACACCTCTCACACACACACACACTCCCTCTCGCACAGTCCTCGCGCCACACACTCTCTCACACACACACACACTCCCTCTCGCACAGCCTCGCGCACACACACTCTCTCTCACACACACACACACTCCCCTCTCGCACAGCCTCGCGCACACACTCTCTCTCACACACACACACACACACTCCCTCTCGCACAGCCTCGCGCACACACTCTCTCACACACACACACACTCCCTCTCGCACAGCCTCACGCACACACTCTCTCACACACACACACACTCCCCTCTCGCACAGCCTCGCGCACACACACTCTCTCACACACACACACACTCCCTCTCGCACAGCCTCGCGCACACACTCTCTCTCACACACACACACACACAATCCCTCTCGCACAGCCTCGCGCACACACTCTCTCTCACACACACACACACTCCCCTCTCGCACAGCCCTCGCGCACACACACTCTCTCTCACACACACACACTCCCTCTCGCACAGTCCTCGCGTGCACACACTCTCTCTCACACACACACACACTCCCTCTCGCACAGCCTCGCGCACACACTCTCTCACGACACACACACACTCCCTCTCGCACAGCCTCGGCACACACTCTCTCACAGACACACACACTCCCCTCTCGCACAGTCCTCGCGCACACACTCTCTCTCACACACACACACACTCCCTCTCGCACAGTCTCGCGCACACTCTCTCTCACACACACACACACTCCCTCTCGCACAGCCTCGCGCACACACACTCTCTCTCACACACACACACACTCCCTCTCGCACAGCCTCGCGCACACTCTCTCTCACACACACACACACTCCCTCTCGTACAGTCCTCGCGCCACACTCTCTCACAGACACACACACTCCCTCTCGCACAGTCCTCGCGCACACTCTCTCTCACACACACACACACTCCCTCTCGCACAGTCTCGCGCACACACTCTCTCTCTCAACACACACACACTCCCTCTCGCACAGCCTCGCGCACACACTCTCTCACACACACACACACTCCCTCTCGCACAGCCTCGCACACACTCCTCTCTCACAACACACACACTCCCTCTCGCACAGCCCTCGCGCACACACTCTCTCACACACAACACACACTCCCCTCCTCGCACAGCCTCGCGCACACACTCTCTCTCACACACACACACACTCCCCTCTCGCACAGCCTCGCGCACACACTCTCTCTCACACACACACACACTCCCCTCTCGCACAGCCTCGCACACACTCTCTCACACACACACACACTCCCTCTCGCACAGCCTCGCGCACACACACTCTCTCACACACACACACACTCCCTCTCGCACAGTCCTCGCGCACACACTCTCTCACACACACACACACTCCCCTCTCGCACAGCCCTCGCGCACACACACTCTCTCACACACACACACACTCCCTCCTCGCACAGCCCTCGCACACACACTCTCTCACACACACACACACTCCCTCTCGCACAGCCTCGCACACACTCTCTCACACACCACACACACTCCCTCTCGCACAGCCTCCGCACACACTCTCTCTCACACACACACACTCCCCTCTCGCACAGCCTCGCGCACACACTCCTCTCTCACACACACCACACACTCCCTCTCGCACAGCCTCGCGCACACACTCTCTCTCACACACACACACACTCCCTCTAGCACAGCCCTCGCACACACTCTCTCACACACACACACACACTCCCCTCTCGCACAGCCCTCGTGCACACACTCCTCTCACACACACACACACTCCCTCTCGCACAGCCTCGCGCACACACTCTCTCTCACCACACACACACACTCCCTCTCGCACAGCCTCGCGCACACACTCTCTCTCACACACACACACACACTCCCTCTCGCACAGTCTCGCGCACACACTCTCTCTCACACACACACACTCCCTCTCGCACAGCCTCGCGCACACACTCTCTCTCACACACACACACACACTCCCTCTCGCACAGCCTCGCGCACACACTCTCACACACACACACACACTCCCCTCTCGCACAGCCTCACGCACACACTCTCTCACACACACACACACTCCCTCTCGCACAGCCTCACGCACACACTCTCTCACACACACACACACTCCCTCTCGCACAGTCCTCGCGCACACACTCTCTCACACACACACACTCCCTCTCGCACAGCCTCGCGCACACACTCTCTCTCACAACACACACACACACTCCCTCTCGCACAGCCTCGCACACACTCTCTCTCACACACACACACACTCCCTCTCGCACAGCCCTCGCACACACTCTCTCTACACACACACACACTCCCCTCTCGCACAGTCCTCGCGCACACACTCTCTCACACACACACACACTCCCTCTCGCACAGGCCTCGCACACAGTCTCTCACACTCACACACACTCCCTCTCGCACAGGCCTCGCGCACACACACTCTCTCACACACACACACACTCCCTCTCGCACAGCCTCGCGCACACACTCTCTCTCACACACACACACACTCCCTCTCGCACAGCCTCGCGCACACACTCTCTCACACACACACACACTCCCTCTCGCACAAGCCTCGCGCACACACTCCTCTCTCACACACACACACACTCCCTCTCGCACAGCCTCGCGCACACACTCTCTCACACACACACACACACTCCCCTCTCGCACAGGCCTCGCGCACACACTCCTCTCACACACACACACACTCCCTCTCGCACAGCCTCGCGCACACACTCTCTCACACACACACACACACTCCCCTCTCGCACAGCCTCGCGCACACACACTCTCTCACACACACACACACTCCCTCTCGCACAGCCTCGCGCACACACTCTCTCTCACACACACACACACTCCCTCTCGCACAGCCTCGCACACACTCTCTCTCACACACACACACACTCCCTCTCGCACAGCCTCACGCACACACTCTCTCACACACACACACACTCCCCTCTCGCACAGCCTCGCGCACACACACTCTCTCACACACACACACACTCCCCTCTCGCACAGCCTCGCGCACACACACTCTCTCTCACACACACACACTCCCTCTCGCACAGCCTCGCGCACACACTCTCTCTCACACACACACACACTCCCTCTCGCACAGCCTCACGCACACACTCTCTCTCACACACACACACACACTCCCCTCTCGCACAGCCTCGCACACACACTCTCTCACACACACACACACTCCCTCTCGCACAGCCTCGCGCACACACTCTCTCTCACACACACACACACTCCCTCTCGCACAGCCTCGCGCACACACACTCTCTCACACACACACACACTCCCCTCTCGCACAGCCCTCGCACACACACTCTCTCACACACACACACACTCCCTCTCGCACAGTCCTCGCGCACACACTCTCTCTCACACACACACACACTCCCTCTCACACAGCCTCGCGCACACACTCTCTCACACACACACACACTCCCTCTCGCACAGCCTCACGCACACACTCTCTCACACACACACACTCCCTCTCGCACAGTCCTCGCGCACACACTCTCTCACACACACACACACACTCCCTCTCGCACAGTCCTCGCGCACACACTCTCTCTCACACACACACACTCCCTCTCGCACAGCCTCGCACACACACTCTCTCACACACACACACTCCCTCCTCGCACAGTCCTCGCGCACACACTCCTCTCACACACACACACACTCCCTCTCGCACAGTCCTCGCGCACACACTCTCTCTCACACACACACACACTCCCTCTCGCACAGCCCTCGCGCACACACTCCTCTCACACACACACACTCCCCTCTCGCACAGTCTGGCGCACACACTCTCTCACACACACACACACTCCCTCTCGCACAGTCTCGCGCACACACTCTCTCACACACACACACTCCCCTCTCGCAACAGCCCTCGGCCACACCACTCTCTCTCACACACACACACACTCCCTCTCGCACAGCCTCACGCCACACACTCTCTCTCACACACACACACACTCCCTCTCGCACAGTCTCGCGCACACACTCTCTCACACACACACACACTCCCTCTCGCACAGTCCTCGCGCACACACTCTCTCTCACACACACACACACTCCCCTCTCGCACAGCCTCGCGCGCACACTCTCTCTCACACACACACACACTCCCTCTCGCACAGCCCTCACGCACACACTCTCTCACACACACACACACTCCCTCTCGCACAGCCTCGCGCACACACTCTCTCACACACACACACTCCCTCTCGCACAGCCTCGCGCACACACTCTCTCACACACACACACACTCCCTCTCGCACAGCCTCGCGCACACACTCTCTCACACACACACACACTCCCTCTCGCACAGCCTCGCGCACACACTCTCTCTCACACACACACACACTCCCTTCTCGCACAGCCTCGCGCACACACTCTCACACACACACACACTCTCTAGCACAGTCTCGCGCACACTCTCTCTCACATACACACACACACTCCCTCTCGCACAGCCTCGCGCACACACTCTCTCACACACACACACACTCCCTCTCGCACAGCCTCGCGCACACACTCTCTCTCACACACACACACACTCCCTCTCGCACAGCCTCGCGCACACACTCTCTCTCACACACACACACACTCCCTCCTCGCACAGCCTCGCGCACACACACTCTCTCACACACACACACTCCCTCTCGCACAGCCTCGCACACACTCCTCTCACACACACACACTCCCTCTCGCACAGCCTCGCGCACACACTCTCTCTCACACCACACACACTCCCTCTCGCACAGCCTCGCGCACACACTCTCTCTCACACACACACACACTCCCCTCTCGCACAGCCTCGCGCACACACTCTCTCACACACACACACACTCCCTCACAGCCTCGCACGCACACACTCTCCTCACACACACACACACACTCCCTCTCGCACAGCCTCGCGCACACACACTCTCTCACACACACACCACACACACTCCCTCCTCTCGCAC
>NW_028225185.1:30378946-30381446 GCF_052327205.1 Somniosus microcephalus
CCTTCTTCTGCTTCTTCTGCTTCGCCCTCCAGACTTCACCTTCTCCTTCTCCTTTCTTCTGCTTCTTCTGCTTCACCCTCCAGACTTCACCTTCTCCTTCTCCTTCTTCTGCTTCTTCTGCTTCACCCTCCTGACTTCACCTTCTCCTTCTCCTTCTTCTACTTCTTCTGATTCACCCTCCAGACTTCACCTTCTCCTTCTCCTTCTTCTGCTTCTACGGCATCACCCTCCAGACTTCACCTTCTCCTTCTCCTTCTTCTGCTTCTTCTGCTGCGCCCTCCAGACTTGACCTTCTCCTTCTCCTTCTTCTGCTTCTTCTGCTTCACCCTCCTGACTTCACCTTCTCCTTCTCCTTCTTCTACTTCTTCTGCTTCACCCCCCTGGCTTCACCTTCTCCTTCTCCTTCTTCTGCTTCTTCTGATTCACCCTCCTAACTTCACCTTCTCCTTCTCCTTCTTCTGCTTCTTCTGATTCACCCTCCTGACTTCACCTTCTCCTTCTCCTTCTTCTGCTTCTTCTGATCCACCCTCCAGACTTCACCTTCTACTTCTCCTTCTTCTGCTTCTTCTGATTCACCCTCCAGACCTCACCTTCTCCTTCTCCTTCTTCTACTTCTTCTGCAGCCTCGCGCACACACACTCTCTCACACACACACACACACACACTCCCTCTCGCACAGCCTCGCGCACACACACTCTCTCACACACACACACACACACTCCCTCTCGCACAGCCTCGCGCACACACTCTCTCACACACACACACACTCCCTCTCGCACAGTCTCGCGCACACACTCTCTCTCACACACACACACACTCCCTCTCGCACAGTCTCGCGCACACACACTCTCACACACACACACACACTCCCTCTCGCACAGCCTCGCGCACACACACACTCTCTCACACACACACACACACACACTCCCTCTCGCACAGCCTCGCGCACACACTCTCTCACACACACACACACTCCCTCTCGCACAGCCTCGCGCACACACTCTCTCACACACACACACTCCCTCTCGCACAGCCTCGCGCACACACTCTCACAACACACACACACTCCCTCTCGCACAGCCTCGCGCACACACTCTCTCTCACACACACACACTCCCTCTCGCACAGCCTCGCGCACACACTCTCTCACACACACACACTCCCTCTCGCACAGTCTCGCACACACACTCTCTCTCACACACACACGCACTCCCTCTCGCACAGTCTCGCGCACACACTCTCTCACACACACACACACACTCCCTCTCGCACACTCTCGCACACACACACTCTCACACACACACACACACTCCCTCTCGCACAGCCTCGCGCACACACTCTCTCACACACACACACACACTCCCTCTCGCACAGCCTCGCGCACACACTCTCTCACACACACACACTCCCTCTCGCACAAGCCTCGCACACACACTCTCTCACACACACACACACTCCCTCTCGCACAGCCTCGCGCACACACTCTCTCACACACACACACTCCCTCTCGCACAGTCTCGCGCACACACTCTCTCTCACACACACACACACTCCCTCTCGCACAGCCTCGCGCACACACTCTCTCACACACACACACACACTCCCTCTCGCACAGCCTCGCGCACACACTCTCTCTCACACACACACACTCCCTCTCGCACAGCCTCGCGCACACACTCTCTCACACACACACACACACTCCCTCTCGCACAGCCTCGCGCACACACTCTCTCTCACACACACACACACTCCCTCTCGCACAGTCTCGCGCACACACTCTCTCACACACACACACACACTCCCTCTCGCACAGTCTCGCACACACACACTCTCACACACACACACACACTCCCTCTCGCACAGCCTCGCGCACACACTCTCTCACACACACACACACACTCCCTCTCGCACAGCCTCGCGCACACACTCTCTCACACACACACACACTCCCTCTCGCACAGCCTCGCACACACACTCTCTCACACACACACACACACCCTCTCGCACAGCCTCGCGCACACTCTCTCTCACACACACACACTCCCTCTCGCACAGTCTCGCGCACACACTCTCTCTCACACACACACACACTCCCTCTCGCACAGCCTCGCGCACACACTCTCTCACACACACACACACACTCCCTCTCGCACAGCCTCGCACACACTCTCTCACACACACACACACTCCCTCTCGCACAGTCTCGCGCACACACTCTCTCTCTCACACACACACACTCCCTCTCGCACAGTCTCGCGCACACACTCTCTCACACACACACACACACTCCCTCTCGCACAGCCTGGCGCACACACTCTCTCACACACACACACACTCCCTCTCGCACAGCCTCGCGCACACACTCTCTCACACACACACACACACTCCCTCTCGCACAGCCTCGCGCACACACTCTCTCACACACACACACTCCCTCTCGCACAGCCTCGCGCACACACTCTCTCTCACACACACACACACTCCCTCTCGCACAGTCTCG
>NW_028225185.1:30388946-30391446 GCF_052327205.1 Somniosus microcephalus
CACACTCCCTCTCGCACAGCCTCGCGCACGCACTCTCTCTCACACACACACACTCCCTCTCGCACAGCCTCGCGCACACACTCTCTCTCTCACACACACACTCCCTCTCGCACAGCCTCGCGCACACACTCTCTCTCACACACACACACTCCCTCTCGCACAGCCTCGCGCACACACTCTCTCACACACACACACACACTCCCTCTCGCACAGCCTCGCGCACACACTCTCTCACACACACACACACTCCCTCTCGCACAGCCTCGCGCACACACTCTCTCTCACACACACACACTCCCTCTCGCACAGTCTCGCACACACACTCTCTCACACACACACACACACTCCCTCTCGCACAGCCTCGCGCACACACTCTCTCACACACACACACACTCCCTCTCGCACAGCCTCGCGCATACACTCTCTCACACACACACACACTCCCTCTCGCACAGTCTCGCGCATACACTCTCTCACACACACACACACACTCCCTCTCGCACAGCCTCGCGCATACACTCTCACACACACACACACACTCCCTCTCGCACAGTCTCACGCACACACTCTCTCACACACACACACACACTCCCTCTCGCACAGCCTCGCGCACACATTCTCTCACACACACACACACTCCCTCTCGCACAGCCTCGCGCATACACTCTCTCACACACACACACACTCCCTCTCGCACAGCCTCACGCACACACTCTCTCACACACACACACACTCCCTCTCGCACAGCCTCGCGCATACACTCTCTCACACACACACACACTCCCTCTCGCACACTCACACACAATCCCTCTCGCACAGCCTCGCGCACACACTCTCTCTCACAATCACACAGTCTCGCACACACTCTCTCACACACACACTCCCTCTCGCACAGCCTCGCGCACACACTCTCTCACACACACACACACACTCCCTCTCGCACAGTCTCGCGCACACACTCTCTCACACGCACACACACACTCCCTCTCGCACAGCCTCGCGCACACACTCTCTCTCACACACACACACACTCCCTCTCGCACAGCCTCGCGCACACACTCTCTCACACACACACACATTCCCTCTCGCACAGCCTCGCGCACACACTCTCTCACACACACACACACTCCCTCTCGCACAGCCTCGCACACACTCTCTCTCACACACACACTCCCTCTCGCACAGCCTCGCGCACACACTCTCTCACACACACACACACACTCCCTCTCGCACAGCCTCGCGCACACACTCTCTCACACACACACACACTCCCTCTCGCACAGCCTCGCGCACACACTCTCTCACACACACACACACTCCCTCTCGCACAGTCTCGCGCGCACACTCTCTCTCACACACACACACACTCCCTCTCGCACAGTCTCGCGCACACACTCTCTCACACACACACACACACTCCCTCTCGCACAGTCTCGCGCACACACTCTCTCACACACACACACACTCCCTCTCGCACAGTCTCGCACACACTCTCTCTCACACACACACACTCCCTCTCGCACAGCCTCGCGCACACACTCTCTCACACACACACACACTCCCTCTCGCACAGTCTCGCGCACACACCTCTCTCACACACACACACACTCCCTCTCGCACAGTCTCGCACACACACTCTCTCACACACACACACTCCTCTCGCACAGCCTCGCGCACACACTCTCTCACACACACACACACTCCCTCTCGCACAGCCTCGCGCACACACTCTCTCTCACACACACACACACACTCCCTCTCGCACAGTCTCGCGCACACACTCTCTCTCACAGACACACACTCCCTCTCGCACAGTCTGTCTCGCACACACACTCTCTCACACACACACACTCCCTCTCGCACAGCCTCGCGCACACACTCTCTCACACACACACACTCCCTCTCGCACAGCCTCGCGCACACACTCTCTCACACACACACACACTCCCTCTCGCACAGCCTCGCGCACACACACTCTCTCACACACACACACACACTCCCTCTCGCACAGCCTCGAGCACACACTCTCTCACACACACACACTCTCCCTCTCGCACAGCCTCGCGCACACACTCTCTCACACACACACACACTCCCTCTCACACAGCCTCGCGCACACACACTCTCTCACACACACACACACACTCCCTCTCGCACAGCCTCGTGCACACACTCTCTCACACACACACACACTCCCTCTCGCACAGCCTCGCACACACTCTCTCTCACACACACACACACTCCCTCTCGCACAGCCTCGCACACACTCTCTCACACACACACACACTCCCTCTCGCACAGCCTCGCGCACACACTCTCTCTCACACACACACACACTCCCTCTCGCACAGCCTCGCGCACACACTCTCTCACACACACACACTCCCTCTCGCACAGCCTCGCGCACACACTCTCTCTCACACACACACACACTCCCTCTCGCACAGCCTCGCGCACACACTCTCTCTCACACACACACACACTCCCTCTCGCACAGCCT
>NW_028225185.1:30396446-30403946 GCF_052327205.1 Somniosus microcephalus
CGCACACACTCTCTCTCACACACACACACACTCCCTCTCGCACAGCCTCACGCACACACTCTCTCTCACACACACACACACTCCCTCTCGCACAGTCTCGCGCACACACTCTCTCACACACACACACACTCCCTCTCGCACAGCCTCGCGCACACACTCTCTCACACACACACACACTCCCTCTCGCACAGCCTCGCGCACACACTCTCTCACACACACACACACTCCCTCTCGCACAGCCTCGCACACACTCTCTCTCACACACACACACACTCCCTCTCGCACAGCCTCGCGCACACACTCTCTCTCACACACACACACTCCCTCTCGCACAGCCTCGCGCACACACTCTCTCACACACACACACACTCCCTCTCGCACAGCCTCGCGCACACACTCTCTCTCACACACACACACACTCCCTCTCGCACAGTCTCGCGCACACACTCTCACACACACACACACACTCCCTCTCGCACAGCCTCGCGCACACACTCTCTCACACACACACACACTCCCTCTCGCACAGCCTCGCGCACACACTCTCTCACACTCACACACACTCCCTCTCGCACAGCCTCGCGCACACACTCTCTCACACACACACACACTCCCTCTCGCACAGTCTCGCGCACACACTCTCTCACACACACACACACTCCCTCTCGCACAGCCTCGCGCACACACTCTCTCTCACACACACACACACTCCCTCTCGCACAGTCTCGCGCACACACTCTCACACACACACACACACTCCCTCTCGCACAGCCTCGCGCACACACTCTCTCACACACACACACACTCCCTCTCGCACAGTCTCGCGCACACACTCTCTCACACACACACACACTCCCTCTCGCACAGCCTCGCGCACACACTCTCTCTCACACACACACACACTCCCTCTCGCACAGCCTCGCGCACACACTCTCTCTCACACACACACACTCCCTCTCGCACAGTCTCGCGCACACACTCTCTCACACACACACACACTCCCTCTCGCACAGCCTCGCGCACACACACTCTCTCACACACACACACACTCCCTCTCGCACAGTCTCGCGCACACACTCTCTCACACACACACACACTCCCTCTCGCACAGCCTCGCGCACACACTCTCTCTCACACACACACACACTCCCTCTCGCACAGCCTCGCGCACACACTCTCTCTCACACACACACACTCCCTCTCGCACAGTCTCGCGCACACACTCTCTCTCACACACACACACTCCCTCTCGCACAGTCTCGCGCACACACTCTCTCACACACACACACACTCCCTCTCGCACAGTCTCGCGCACACACACTCTCTCACACACACACACACTCCCTCTCGCACAGCCTCGCGCACACACACTCTCTCACACACACACACACTCCCTCTCGCACAGTCTCGCGCACACTCTCTCTCTCACACACACACACTCCCTCTCGCACAGCCTCGCGCACACACTCTCTCTCACACACACACACTCCCTCTCGCACAGCCTCGCGCACACACTCTCTCTCACACACACACACTCCCTGTCGCACAGCCTCGCGCTCACACTCTCTCTCACACACACACACACTCCCTCTCGCACAGCCTCGCGCACACACTCTCTCTCACACACACACACTCCCTCTCGCACAGCCTCGCGCACACTCTCTCTCTCACACACACACACTCCCTCTCGCACAGCCTCGCGCACACACTCTCTCTCACACACACACACACTCCCTCTCGCACAGCCTCGCGCACACACACTCTCTCACACACACACACTCCCTCTCGCACAGTCTCGCGCACACACTCTCTCTCACACACACACACTCCCTCTCGCACAGCCTCGCGCACACACACTCTCTCACACACACACACTCCCTGTCGCACAGCCTCGCGCACACACTCTCTCTCACACACACACACTCCCTCTCGCACAGCCTCGCGCACACACTCTCTCTCACACACACACACTCCCTCTCGCACAGTCTCGCGCACACACTCCCTCACACACACACACACACTCGCTCTCGCACAGCCTCGCGCACACACACTCTCTCACACACACACACACTCCCTCTCGCACAGCCTCGCACACACACTCTCTCACACACACACACACACCCTCTCGCACAGCCTCGCGCACACACTCTCTCTCACACACACACACTCCCTGTCGCACAGCCTCGCGCACACACTCTCTCACACACACACACACTCCCTCTCGCACAGCCTCGCGCACACTCTCTCTCACACACACACACTCCCTCTCGCACAGCCTCGCGCGCACACTCTCTCACACACACACACTCCCTCTCGCACAGCCTCGCGCACACACTCTCTCACACACACACACACTCCCTCTCGCACAGCCTCGCGCACACACTCTCTCACACACACACACTCCCTCTCGCACAGTCTCACGCACACACTCTCTCTCTCTCACACACACTCCCTCTTGCACAGCCTCGCGCACACACTCTCTCTCACACACACACACACTCCCTCTCGCACAGCCTCGCACACACACTCTCTCACACACACACACACACTCCCTCTCGCACAGCCTCGCGCACACACACTCTCACACACACACACACTCCCTCTCGCACAGCCTCGCACACACACTCTCTCACACACACACACACTCCCTCTCGCACAGCCTCGCGCACACACTCTCTCTCACACACACACACACACACTCCCTCTCGCACAGTCTCGGGCACACACTCTCTCACACACACACACACTCCCTCTCGCACAGCCTCGCGCACGCACTCTCTCACACACACACACACTCCCTCTCGCACAGCCTCGCGCACACACTCTCTCACACACACACACACTCCCTCTCGCACAGCCTCGCGCACACACTCTCTCTCTCACACACACACACTCCCTCTCGCACAGTCTCGCGCACACACTCTCTCTCACACACACACACTCCCTCTCGCACAGCCTCGCGCACACACTCTCTCTCACACACACACACACTCCCTCTCGCACAGCCTCGCACACACACTCTCTCACACACACACACACTCCCTCTCGCACAGCCTCGCGCACACACTCTCTCACACACACACACACTCCCTCTCGCACAGCCTCGCGCGCACACTCTCTCTCACACACACACACACTCCCTCTCGCACAGCCTCGCGCACACACTCTCTCTCACACACACACACACTCCCTCTCGCACAGCCTCGCGCGCACACTCTCTCTCACACACACACACACTCCCTCTCGCACAGCCTCGCGCACACACTCTCTCTCACACACACACACTCCCTCTCGCACAGCCTCGCGCGCACACTCTCTCTCACACACACACACTCCCTCTCGCACAGCCTCGCGCACACACTCTCTCACACACACACACTCCCTCTCGCACAGCCTCGCGCACACTCTCTCTCACACACACACACACTCCCTCTCGCACAGCCTCGCGCACACACTCTCTCTCTCACACACACACACTCCCTCTCGCACAGCCTCGTGCACACACTCTCTCTCACACACACACACTCCCTCTCGCACAGCCTCGCGCGCACACTCTCTCTCACACACACACACACTCCCTCTCGCACAGCCTCGCGCACACACTCTCTCTCACACACACACACTCCCTCTCGCACAGCCTCGCGCACACACTCTCTCTCTCACACACACACACACTCCCTCTCGCACAGTCTCGCACACACACTCTCTCACACACACACACACTCCCTCTCGCACAGTCTCGCACACACACTCTCTCACACACACACACACTCCCTCTCGCACAGCCTCGCGCACACACTCTCTCTCACACACACACACACTCCCTCTCGCACAGCCTCGCGCACACACTCTCTCACACACACACACACTCCCTCTCGCACAGCCTCGCGCACACACTCTCTCTCACACATACACACACTCCCTCTCGCACAGCCTCGCGCACACACTCTCTCACACACACACACACTCCCTCTCGCACAGTCTCGCGCACACACTCTCTCTCACACATACACACACTCCCTCTCGCACAGCCTCGCGCACACACTCTCTCACACACACACACACTCCCTCTCGCACAGTCTCGCGCCCACACTCTCTCACACACACACACACTCCCTCTCGCACAGCCTCGCGCACACACTCTCTCTCACACACACACACACTCCCTCTCGCACAGCCTCGCGCACACACTCTCTCTCTCACACACACACACACTCCCTCTCGCACAGTCTCGCACACACACTCTCTCACACACACACACACTCCCTCTCGCACAGCCTCGCGCACACAATCTCTCACACACACACACACTCCCTCTCGCACAGCCTCGCGCACACAATCTCTCACACACACACACACTCCCTCTCGCACAGCCTCGCACACACTCTCTCTCACACACACACACTCCCTCTCGCACAGCCTCGCGCACACACTCTCTCTCACACACACACACACTCCCTCTCGCACAGTCTCGTGCACACACTCTCTCTCACACACACACACACTTCCTCTCGCACAGCCTCGTGCACACACTCTCTCTCACACACACACACTCCCTCTCGCACAGCCTCGCGCACACACTCTCTCTCACACACACACACACTCCCTCTCGCACAGCCTCGCGCACACACTCTCTCTCACACACACACACTCCCTCTCGCACAGCCTCGCGCACACACTCTCTCTCACACACACACACACTCCCTCTCGCACAGCCTCGCGCACACACTCTCTCTCACACACACACACTCCCTCTCGCACAGCCTCGCGCACACACTCTCTCTCACACACACACACACACTCCCTCTGGCACAGTCTCGCGCACACACTCTCTCTCTCACACACACACTCCCTCTCACACAGTCTCGCGCACACACTCTCTCACACACACACACACACTCCCTCTCGCACAGCCTCGCGCACACACTCTCTCTCTCACACACACACACTCCCTCTCGCACAGCCTCGCGCACACACTCTCTCACACACACACACACTCCCTCTCGCACAGCCTCGCGCACACACTCTCTCTCACACACACACACACTCCCTCTCGCACAGCCTCGCGCACACACTCTCTCACACACACACACACTCCCTCTCGCACAGTCTCACGCACACACTCTCTCACACTCACACACACTCCCTCTCGCACAGCCTCGCGCACACACTCTCTCACACACACACACACTCCCTCTCGCACAGTCTCGCGCACACACTCTCTCACACACACACACACTCCCTCTCGCACAGTCTCGCGCACACACTCTCTCTCACACACACACACTCCCTCTCGCACAGCCTCGCGCACACACTCTCTCACACACACACACACTCCCTCTCGCACAGCCTCGCGCACACACTCTCTCACACACACACACTCCCTCTCGCACAGCCTCGCACACACTCTCTCACACACACACACACTCCCTCTCGCACAGCCTCGTGCACACACTCTCTCTCACACACACACACACTCCCTCTCGCACAGCCTCGCGCACACACTCTCTCTCACACACACACACACTCCCTCTCGCACAGTCTCGCGCACACACTCTCACACACACACACACACTCCCTCTCGCACAGCCTCGCGCACACACTCTCTCACACACACACACACTCCCTCTCGCACAGCCTCGCGCACACACTCTCTCACACTCACACACACTCCCTCTCGCACAGCCTCGCGCACACACTCTCTCACACACACACACACTCCCTCTCGCACAGTCTCGCGCACACACTCTCTCACACACACACACACTCCCTCTCGCACAGCCTCGCGCACACACTCTCTCTCACACACACACACACTCCCTCTCGCACAGTCTCGCGCACACACTCTCACACACACACACACACTCCCTCTCGCACAGCCTCGTGCACACACTCTCTCACACACACACACACTCCCTCTCGCACAGTCTCGCGCACACACTCTCTCACACACACACACACTCCCTCTCGCACAGCCTCGCGCACACACTCTCTCTCACACACACACACACTCCCTCTCGCACAGCCTCGCGCACACACTCTCTCTCACACACACACACTCCCTCTCGCACAGTCTCGCGCACACACTCTCTCTCACACACACACACTCCCTCTCGCACAGTCTCGCGCACACACTCTCTCACACACACACACACTCCCTCTCGCACAGTCTCGCGCACACACACTCTCTCACACACACACACACTCCCTCTCGCACAGCCTCGCGCACACACACTCTCTCACACACACACACACTCCCTCTCGCACAGTCTCGCGCACACACTCTCTCACACACACACACACTCCCTCTCGCACAGCCTCGCGCACACACTCTCTCTCACACACACACACACTCCCTCTCGCACAGCCTCGCGCACACACTCTCTCTCACACACACACACTCCCTCTCGCACAGTCTCGCGCACACACTCTCTCTCACACACACACACTCCCTCTCGCACAGTCTCGCGCACACACTCTCTCACACACACACACACTCCCTCTCGCACAGTCTCGCGCACACACACTCTCTCACACACACACACACTCCCTCTCGCACAGCCTCGCGCACACACACTCTCTCACACACACACACACTCCCTCTCGCACAGTCTCGCGCACACTCTCTCTCTCACACACACACACTCCCTCTCGCACAGCCTCGCGCACACACTCTCTCTCACACACACACACTCCCTCTCGCACAGCCTCGCGCACACACTCTCTCTCACACACACACACTCCCTGTCGCACAGCCTCGCGCTCACACTCTCTCTCACACACACACACACTCCCTCTCGCACAGCCTCGCGCACCCTCTCTCTCTCACACACACACACTCCCTCTCGCACAGCCTCGCGCACACTCTCTCTCTCACACACACACACTCCCTCTCGCACAGCCTCGCGCACACACTCTCTCTCACACACACACACACTCCCTCTCGCACAGCCTCGCGCACACACACTCTCTCACACACACACACTCCCTCTCGCACAGTCTCGCGCACACACTCTCTCTCACACACACACACTCCCTCTCGCACAGCCTCGCGCACACACACTCTCTCACACACACACACTCCCTGTCGCACAGCCTCGCGCACACACTCTCTCTCACACACACACACTCCCTCTCGCACAGCCTCGCGCACACACTCTCTCTCACACACACACACTCCCTCTCGCACAGTCTCGCGCACACACTCCCTCACACACACACACACACTCGCTCTCGCACAGCCTCGCGCACACACACTCTCTCACACACACACACACTCCCTCTCGCACAGCCTCGCACACACACTCTCTCACACACACACACACACCCTCTCGCACAGCCTCGCGCACACACTCTCTCTCACACACACACACTCCCTCTCGCACAGCCTCGCGCACACACTCTCTCACACACACACACTCCCTCTCGCACAGCCTCGCGCACACACTCTCTCACACACACACACACTCCCTCTCGCACAGCCTCGCGCACACACTCTCT
>NW_028225185.1:30408946-30410761 GCF_052327205.1 Somniosus microcephalus
GCACACACTCTCTCACACACACACACTCCCTCTCGCACAGTCTCGCACACACACTCTCTCTCACACACACACACTCCCTCTCGCACAGCCTCGCGCACACACTCTCTCACACACACACACTCCCTCTCGCACAGCCTCGCGCACACACTTTCTCTCACACACACACACTCCCTCTCGCACAGCCTCGCGCACACACTCTCTCTCACACACACACACTCCCTCTCGCACAGCCTCGCGCACACACTCTCTCACACACACACACACACTCCCTCTCGCACAGTCTCGCGCACACACTCTCTCACACACACACACACTCCCTCTCGCACAGCCTCGCGCACAGACTCTCTCTCACACACACACACACTCCCTCTCGCACAGCCTCGCGCACACACTCTCTCACACACACACACACTCCCTCTCGCACAGCCTCGCGCACACACTCTCTCTCACACACACACCTCCCTCTCGCACAGCCTTGCGCACACCCTCTCTCACACACACACACTCCCTCTCACACAGTCTCGCGCACACACTCTCTCTCACACACACACACTCCCTCTCGCACAGCCTCGCGCACACACTCTCTCACACACACACACACTCCCTCTCGCACAGCCTCGCGCACACCCTCTCTCACACACACACACTCCCTCTCTCACAGCCTCGCGCACACACTCTCTCTCACACACACACACACTCCCTCTCGCACAGCCTCGCGCACACACACTCTCTCACACACACACACTCCCTCTCGCACAGCCTCGCGCACACCCTCTCTCACACACACACACTCCCTCTCGCACAGTCTCGCGCACACACTCCCTCTCGCACAGTCTCGCGCACACACTCTCTCACACACACACACACTCCCTCTCACACAGCCTCGCGCACACTCTCTCACACACACACACACTCCCTCTCGCACAGCCTCGCGCACACACTCTCTCACACACACACGCTCCCTCTCGCACAGCCTCGCACACACACTCTCTCACACACACACACACTCCCTCTCGCACAGTCCTCGCGCACACACTCTCTCACACACACACACACTCCCTCTCGCACAGTCTCGCGCACACACTCTCTCACACACACACACTCCCTCTCGCACAGTCTCGCACACACACTCTCTCTCACACACACACACTCCCTCTCGCACAGCCTCGCGCACACACTCTCTCACACACACACACACTCCCTCTCGCACAGTCTCGCGCACACACTCTCTCACACACACACACTCCCTCTCGCACAGCCTCGCGCACACACTCTCTCACACACACACACACTCCCTCTCGCACAGCCTCGCGCACACACTCTCTCTCACACACACACACTCCCTCTCGCACAGCCTCGCGCACACACACTCTCTCACACACACACACTCCCTCTCGCACAGCCTCGCGCACACACTCTCTCTCACACACACACACTCCCTCTCGCACAGCCTCGCGCACACACTCTCTCTCACACACACACACACTCCCTCTCGCACAGCCTCGCGCACACACTCTCTCTCACACACACACACACTCCCTCTCGCACAGCCTCGCGCACACACACTCTCTCTCACACACACACACACTCCCTCTCGCACAGCCTCGCGCACACACTCTCTCTCACACACACTCACACTCCCTCTCGCACAGCCTCGCGCACACACTCTCTCACACACACACACACTCCCTCTCGCACAGCCTCGCGCACACACTCTCTCTCACACACACACACTCCCTCTCGCACAGTCTCGCACACACACTCTCTCACACACACACACACTCCCTCTCGCACAGCCTCGCGCACACACTCTCT
>NW_028225185.1:30411261-30418761 GCF_052327205.1 Somniosus microcephalus
TGTGTGTGTGAGAGAGAGAGTGTACGCGAGGCTGTGCGAGAGGGAGTGTGTGTGTGTGTGAGAGAGTGTGTGCGCGAGGCTGTGCGAGAGGGAGTGTGTGTGTGTGAGAGAGTGTGTGTGTGCGCGAGGCTGTGCGAGAGGGAGTGTGTGTGTGTGTGAGAGAGTGTGTGCGCGAGGCTGTGCGAGAGGGAGTGTGTGTGTGTGAGAGAGAGTGTGTGTGCGCGAGGCTGTGCGAGAGGGAGTGTGTGTGAGTGTGAGAGAGAGTGCGTGCGCGAGGCTGTGCGAGAGGGAGTGTGTGTGTGTGTGTGAGAGAGTGTGTGTGCGAGGCTGTGCGACAGGGAGTGTGTGTGTGAGAGAGAGAGTGCGTGCGCGAGACTGTGCGAGAGGGAGTGTGTGTGTGAGAGAGAGAGTGTGTGCGCGAGGCTGTGCGAGAGGGAGTGTGTGTGTGTGTGTGAGAGAGTGTGTGCGCGAGACTGTGCGTGAGGGAGTGTGTGTGTGTGTGTGAGAGAGTGTGTGCGCGAGACTGTGCGAGAGGGAGAGTGTGTGTGTGTGTGAGAGAGTGTGTGCGCGAGACTGTGTGAGAGGGAGTGTGTGTGTGTGTGAGAGAGAGTGTGTGCGCGAGGCTGTGCGAGAGGGAGTGTGTGTGTGTGTGAGAGAGTGTGTGCGCGAGACTGTGCGAGAGGGAGTGTGTGTGTGTGTGAGAGAGTGTGTGCGCGAGACTGTGCGAGAGGGAGTGTGTGTGTGTGAGAGAGAGTGTGTGCGTGAGACTGTGCGAGAGGGAGTGTGTGTGTGTGTGAGAGAGTGTGTGCGCGAGACTGTGTGAGAGGGAGTGTGTGTGTGTGTGAGAGAGTGTGTGCGCGAGGCTGTGCGAGAGGGAGTGTGTGTGTGTGTGAGAGAGTGTGTGCGCGAGACTGTGCGAGAGGGAGTGTGTGTGTGTGTGAGAGAGTGTGTGCGCGAGGCTGTGCGAGAGGGAGTGTGTGTGTGTGTGAGAGAGTGTGTGCGCGAGACTGTGCGAGAGGGAGTGTGTGTGTGTGTGAGAGAGTGTGTGCGCGAGGCTGTGCGAGAGGGAGTGTGTGTGTGTGTGAGAGAGTGTGTGCGCGAGACTGTGTGAGAGGGAGTGTGTGTGTGTGTGAGAGAGTGTGTGCGCGAGGCTGTGCGAGAGGGAGTGTGTGTGTGTGTGAGAGAGTGTGTGCGCGAGACTGTGCGAGAGGGAGTGTGTGTGTGTGTGAGAGAGAGTGTGCGCGAGGCTGTGCGAGAGGGAGTGTGTGTGTGTGTGAGAGAGTGTGTGCGCGTGAGACTGTGTGAGAGGGAGTGTGTGTGTGTGTGAGAGAGTGTGTGCGCGAGACTGTGTGAGAGGGAGTGTGTGTGTGTGTGAGAGAGTGTGTGCGCGAGGCTGTGCGAGAGGGAGTGTGTGTGTGTGTGAGAGAGTGTGTGCGCGAGACTGTGCGAGAGGGAGTGTGTGTGTGTGTGAGAGAGTGTGTGCGCGTGAGACTGTGTGAGAGGGAGTGTGTGTGTGTGTGAGAGAGTGTGTGCGCGAGACTGTGTGAGAGGGAGTGTGTGTGTGTGTGAGAGAGTGTGTGCGCGTGAGACTGTGTGAGAGGGAGTGTGTGTGTGTGAGAGAGTGTGTGCGCGAGGCTGTGCGAGAGGGAGTGTGTGTGTGTGTGAGAGAGTGTGTGCGTGAGACTGTGCGAGAGGGAGTGTGTGTGTGTGTGAGAGAGTGTGTGCGTGAGACGGTGCGAGAGGGAGTGCGTGTGTGTGTGAGAGAGTGTGTGCGCGAGACTGTGTGAGAGGGAGTGTGTGTGTGTGTGTGAGAGTGTGTGCGCGAGACTGTGCGAGAGGGAGTGTGTGTGTGTGTGTGAGAGAGTGTGTGCGCGAGGCTGTGCGAGAGGGAGTGTGTGTGTGTGTGAGAGAGAGAGTGTGCGCGCGAGGCTTTGCGAGAGGGAGTGTGTGTGTGTGTGAGAGAGTGTGTGCGCGAGGCTGTGCGAGAGGGAGTGTGTGTGTGTGTGAGAGAGTGTGTGCGCGAGGCTGTGCGAGAGGGAGTGTGTGCGTGTGAGAGAGAGAGTGTTTGCGCGAGACTGTGCGAGAGGGAGTGTGTGTGTGTGAGAGAGTGTGTGCGCGAGGCTGTGCGAGCGGGAGTGTGTGTGTGTGTGAGAGAGAGTGTGTGCGAGGCTGTGCGAGAGGGTGTGTGTGTGTGTGAGAGAGGGTGTGCGCGAGGCTGTGCGAGAGGGAGTGTGTGTGTGAGAGAGAGTGTGTGCGCGAGGCTGTGTGAGAGGGAGTGTGTGTGTGTGTGTGAGAGAGTGTGTGCGCGAGGCTGTGCGAGAGGGAGTGTGTGTGTGTGTGAGAGAGAGTGTGTGCGCGAGACTGTGTGAGAGGGAGTGTGTGTGTGTGAGAGAGGGTTTGCGCGAGGCTGTGCGAGAGGGAGTGTGTGTGTGTGTGAGAGAGTGTGTGCGCGAGGCTGTGCGAGAGGGAGTGTGTGTGTGTGAGAGAGTGTGTGTGCGAGGCTGTGCGAGAGGGAGTGTGTGTGTGTGTGAGAGAGTGTGTGCGCGAGGCTGTGCGAGAGGGAGTGTGTGTGTGTGTGAGAGAGAGTGTGTGCGCGAGGCTGTGCGAGAGGGAGTGTGTGTGTGTGTGAGAGAGAGTGTGTGCGCGAGGCTGTGAGAGAGGGAGTGTGTGTGTGTGTGAGAGAGTGTGTGCGCGAGGCTGTGCGAGAGGGAGTGTGTGTGTGTGTGTGAGAGAGTGTGTGCGCGAGGCTGTGCGAGAGGGAGTGTGTGTGTGTGAGAGAGAGTGTGTGCGCGAGACTGTGTGAGAGGGAGTGTGTGTGTGTGAGAGAGGGTGTGCGCGAGGCTGTGCGAGAGGGAGTGTGTGTGTGTGAGAGAGTGTGTGCGCGAGGCTGTGCGAGAGGGAGTGTGTGTGTGTGAGAGAGAGTGTGTGCGCGAGGCTGTGCGAGAGGGAGTGTGTGTGTGTGAGAGAGAGTGTGTGCGCGAGACTGTGCGAGAGGGAGTGTGTGTGTGTGTGAGAGAGTGTGTGCGCGAGACTGTGCGAGAGCGAGTGTGTGTATGTGTGAGAGAGTGTGTGCGCGAGACTGTGCGAGAGGGAGTGTGTGTGTGTGAGAGAGTGTGTGCGCGAGGCTGTGCGAGAGGGAGTGTGTGTGTGTGAGAGAGAGTGTGCGCGAGGCTGTGCGAGAGGAAGTGTGTGTGTGTGTGAGAGTGTGTGTGCGCGAGACTGTGCGAGAGGGAGTGTGTGTGTGTGTGAGAGAGAGTGCGCGCGAGGCTGTGCGAGAGGGAGTGTGTGTTTGTGTGTGAGAGAGTGTTTGCGCGAGGCTGTGCGAGAGGGAGTGTGTGTGTGAGTGAGAGAGTGTGTGCGCGAGGCTGTGCGAGAGGGAGTGTGTGTGTGTGTGAGAGAGTGTGTGTGCGAGACTGTGCGAGAGGGAGTGTGTGTGTGTGTGAGAGAGTGTGTGCGCGAGGCTGTGCGAGAGGGAGTGTGTGTGTGTGTGAGAGAGAGTGTGTGTGCGAGGCTGTGCGAGAGGGAGTGTGTGTGTGTGTGAGAGAGTGTGTGCGCGAGGCTGTGCGAGAGGGAGTGTGTGTGTGTGTGTGAGAGAGTGTGTGTGCGCGAGACTGTGCGAGAGGGAGTGTGTGTGTGTGAGAGAGAGTGTTTGCGCGAGGCTGTGCGAGAGGGAGTGTGTGAGTGTGAGAGAGAGTGTGTGCGCGAGGCTGTGTGAGAGGAAGTGTGTGTGTGTGAGAGAGAGAGTGTGTGCGCGAGACTGCGCGAGAGGGTGCGTGTGTGTGTGTGAGAGAGAGTGTGTGCGCGAGGCTGTGCGAGAGGGAGCGTGTGTGTGTGTGAGAGAGTGTGTGCGCGAGACTGTGCGAGAGGGAGTGTGTGTGTGTGAGAGAGAGTGTGTGCGCGAGGCTGTGCGAGAGGGAGTGTGTGTGTGTGTGTGAGAGAGTGTGTGTGCGAGGCTTTGCGAGAGGGAGTGTGTGTGTGTGTGAGAGAGTGTGTGTGCGAGACTGTGCGAGAGGGAGTGTGTGTGTGTGAGAGAGAGTGTGTGCGAGGCTGTGCGAGAGGGAGTGTGTGTGTGTGTGAGAGAGTGTGTGCGCGAGGCTGTGCGAGAGGGAGTGTGTGTGTGTGTGAGAGAGAGTGTGTGCGCGAGGCTGTGCGAGAGGGAGTGTGTGTGTGTGTGTGAGAGAGTGTGTGCGCGAGGCTTTGCGAGAGGGAGTGTGTGTGTGTGTGAGAGAGTGTGTGTGCGCGAGACTGTGCGAGAGGGAGTGTGTGTGTGTGAGAGAGAGTGTGTGCGCGAGGCTGTGCGAGAGGGAGTGTGTGTGTGTGTGAGAGAGAGTGTGTGCGCGAGACGGTGCGAGAGGGAGTGTGTGTGTGTGTGAGAGAGTGTGTGTGCGCGAGACTGTGTGAGAGGGAGTGTGTGTGTGTGTGTGAGAGAGTGTGTGTGCGCGAGGCTTTGCGAGAGGGAGTGTGTGTGTGAGAGAGAGAGTGTGTGCGCGAGGCTTTGCGAGAGGGAGTGTGTGTGTGTGTGAGAGAGTGTGTGCGCGAGGCTTTGCGAGAGGGAGTGTGTGTGTGTGTGAGAGAGTGTGTGCGCGAGACGGTGCGAGAGGGAGTGTGTGTGTGTGTGAGAGAGAGTGTGTGCGCGAGGCTTTGCGAGAGGGAGTGTGTGTGTGTGAGAGAGAGAGTGTACGCGAGGCTGTGCGAGAGGGAATGTGTGTGTGTGTGAGAGAGTGTGTGCGCGAGGCTGTGCGAGAGGGAGTGTGTGTGTGTGAGAGAGTGTGTGTGTGCGCGAGGCTGTGCGAGAGGGAGTGTGTGTGTGTGTGAGAGAGTGTGTGCGCGAGGCTGTGCGAGAGGGAGTGTGTGTGTGTGAGAGAGAGTGTGTGTGCGCGAGGCTGTGCGAGAGGGAGTGTGTGTGAGTGTGAGAGAGAGTGCGTGCGCGAGGCTGTGCGAGAGGGAGTGTGTGTGTGTGTGTGAGAGAGTGTGTGTGCGAGGCTGTGCGACAGGGAGTGTGTGTGTGAGAGAGAGAGTGCGTGCGCGAGACTGTGCGAGAGGGAGTGTGTGTGTGAGAGAGAGAGTGTGTGCGCGAGGCTGTGCGAGAGGGAGTGTGTGTGTGTGTGTGAGAGAGTGTGTGCGCGAGACTGTGCGAGAGGGAGAGTGTGTGTGTGTGTGAGAGAGTGTGTGCGCGAGACTGTGCGAGAGGGAGAGTGTGTGTGTGTGTGAGAGAGTGTGTGCGCGAGACTGTGTGAGAGGGAGTGTGTGTGTGTGTGAGAGAGAGTGTGCGCGAGGCTGTGCGAGAGGGAGTGTGTGTGTGTGAGAGGGAGTGTGTGCGCGAGGCTGTGCGAGAGGGAGTGTGTGTGTGTGTGTGAGAGAGTGTGTGCGCGAGGCTGTGCGAGAGGGAGAGTGTGTGTGTGTGAGAGAGAGAGTGTGTGCGCGAGGCTTTGCGAGAGGGAGTGTGTGTGTGTGTGAGAGAGAGAGTGTGTGCGCGAGACTGTGCGAGAGGGAGTGTGTGTGTGTGAGAGAGTGTGTGCGCGAGGCTGTGCGAGAGGGAGTGTGTGTGTGTGTGAGAGAGAGTGTGTGCGCGAGGCTGTGCGAGAGGGAGTGTGTGTGTGTGTGAGAGAGTGTGTGCGCGAGGCTGTGCGAGAGGGAGTGTGTGTGTGTGAGAGAGAGTGTGTGCGCGAGACTGTGTGAGAGGGAGTGTGTGTGTGTGAGAGAGAGTGTGTGCGCGAGGCTGTGCGAGAGGGAGTGTGTGTGTGAGAGAGAGTGTGTGCGCGAGACTGTGTGAGAGGGAGTGTGTGTGTGTGAGAGAGAGAGTGTGTGCGAGGCTGTGCGAGAGGGAGTGTGTGTGTGTGTGAGAGAGTGTGTGCGCGAGGCTGTGAGAGAGGGAGTGTGTGTGTGTGTGTGAGAGAGTGTGTGCGCGAGGCTGTGCGAGAGGGAGTGTGTGTGTGTGTGTGAGAGAGTGTGTGCGCGAGGCTGTGCGAGAGGGAGTGTGTGCGTGTGAGAGAGAGTGTGTGCGCGAGACTGTGTGAGAGGGAGTGTGTGTGTGTGACAGAGGGTGTGCGCGAGGCTGTGCGAGAGGGAGTGTGTGTGTGTGTGAGAGAGTGTGTGCGCGAGGCTGTGCGAGAGGGAGTGTGTGTGTGTGAGAGAGTGTGTGTGCGCGAGGCTGTGCGAGAGGGAGTGTGTGTGTGTGAGAGAGTGTGTGCGCGAGGCTGTGCGAGAGGGAGTGTGTGTGTGTGTGAGAGAGTGTGTGCGCGAGGCTGTGTGAGAGGGAGTGTGTGTGTGTGAGAGAGGGTGTGCGCGAGGCTGTGCGAGAGGGAGTGTGTGTGTGAGAGAGAGTGTGTGCGCGAGGCTGTGCGAGAGGGAGTGTGTGCGAGAGAGAGAGTGTGTGCGCGAGGCTCTGCGAGAGGGAGTGTGTGTGTGTGTGAGAGAGTGTGTGCGCGAGGCTGTGCGAGAGGGAGTGTGTGTGTGTGTGAGAGGGAGTGTGTGCGCGAGGCTGTGCGAGAGGGAGTGTGTGTGTGTGTGAGAGAGTGTGTGCGCGAGGCTGTGCGAGAGGGAGTGTGTGTGTGTGTGAGAGAGTGTGTGCGAGACTGTGCGAGAGGGAGTGTGTGTGTGTGTGAGAGAGTGTGTGCGCGAGGCTGTGCGAGAGGGAGTGTGTGTGTGTGTGTGAGAGAGTGTGTGCGCGAGGCTGTGTGAGAGGGAGTGTGTGTGTGTGTGAGAGAGTGTGTGCGCGAGGCTGTGCGAGAGGGAGTGTGTGTGTGTGTGAGAGAGAGTGTGTGCGCGAGACTGTGCGAGAGGGAGTGTGTGTGTGTGTGAGAGAGTGTGTGCGCGAGACTGTGCGAGAGGGAGTGTGTGTGTGTGTGTGAGAGTGTGTGCGCGAGACTGTGCGAGAGGGAGTGTGTGTGTGTGTGAGAGAGAGTGTGTGCGCGAGGCTGTGCGAGAGGGAGTGTGTGTGTGTGTGAGAGAGTGTGTGCGCGAGGCTGTGCGAGAGGGAGTGTGTGTGTGTGAGAGAGAGTGTGTGCGCGAGGCTGTGCGAGAGGGAGTGAATGTGTGTGAGAGAGAGTGTGTGCGCGAGGCTGTGCGAGAGGGAGTGTGTGTGTGTGTGAGAGAGTGTGTGCGCGAGGCTGTGCGAGAGGGAGTGTGTGTGTGTGAGAGAGTGTGTGCGCGAGACTGTGCGAGAGGGAGTGTGTGTGTGTGTGAGAGAGAGTGTGTGCGCGAGGCTGTGCGAGAGGGAGTGTGTGTGTGTGTGTGAGAGAGTGTGCGCGAGGCTGTGCGAGAGGGAGTGTGTGTGTGTGTGTGAGAGAGTGTGCGCGAGGCTGTGCGAGAGGGAGTGTGTGTGTGTGTGTGAGAGTGTGTGTGTGCGAGGCTGTGCGAGAGGGAGTGTGTGTGTGTGAGAGAGAGTGTGTGCGCGAGGCTGTGCGAGAGGGAGTGTGTGTGTGTGTGAGAGAGTGTGTGCGCGAGGCTGTGCGAGAGGGAGTGTGTGTGTGTGAGAGAGAGTGTGTGCGCGAGGCTGTG
>NW_028225185.1:30421261-30426261 GCF_052327205.1 Somniosus microcephalus
AGAGGGAGTGTGTGTGTGTGTGAGAGAGTGTGTGCCCGAGACTGTGCGAGAGGGAGTGTGTGTGTGTGTGAGAGAGTGTGTGCGCGAGGCTGTGCGAGAGGGAGTGTGTGTGTGTGTGAGAGAGTGTGTGCGCGAGGCTGTGCGAGAGGGAGTGTGTGTGTGTGAGAGAGAGTGTGTGCCCGAGGCTGTGTGAGAGGGAGTGTGTGTGTGTGTGAGAGAGAGTGTGTGCCCGAGGCTGTGTGAGAGGGAGTGTGTGTGTGTGTGAGAGAGTGTGTGTGCGAGGCTGTGCGAGAGGGAGTGTGTGTGTGTGTGTGAGAGAGTGTGTGCGCGAGGCTGTGCGAGAGGGAGTGTGTGTGTGAGAGAGAGTGTGTGCCCGAGGCTGTGTGAGAGGGAGTGTGTGTGTGTGTGAGAGAGTGTGTGCGCGAGGCTGTGCGAGAGGGAGTGTGTGTGTGTGTGTGAAAGAGTGTGTGCGCGAGGCTGTGCGAGAGGGAGTGTGTGTGTGTGAGAGAGTGTGTGTGCGAGGCTGTGTGAGAGGGAGTGTGTGTGTGTGTGTGAGAGTGTGTGCCCGAGGCTGTGTGAGAGGGAGTGTGTGTGTGTGTGAGAGAGTGTGTGCGCGAGGCTGTGCGAGAGGGAGTGTGTGTGTGTGTGAGAGAGTGTGTGTGCGCGAGGCTGTGCGAGAGGGAGTGTGTGTGTGTGAGAGAGAGTGTGTGCGCGAGGCTGTGCGAGAGGGAGTGTGTGTGTGCGAGAGAGAGAGTGTGTGCGAGACTGTGCGAGAGGGAGTGTGCGTGTGTGAGAGAGTGTGTGCGCGAGGCTGTGCGAGAGGGAGTGTGTGTGTGTGGGAGAGAGAGTGTGTGCGCGAGACTGTGCGACAGGGAGTGTGTGTGTGTGAGAGAGTGTGTGCGCGAGGCTGTGCGAGAGGGAGTGTGTGTGTGTGTGAGAGAGAGTGTGTGCGCGAGACTGTGCGAGAGGGAGTGTGTGTGTGTGTGTGAGAGTGTGTGCGCGAGGCTGTGCGAGAGGGAGTGTGTGTGTGTGAGAGAGTGTGTGCGCGAGACTGTGCGAGAGGGAGTGTGTGTGTGTGTGAGAGAGTGTGTGCGCGAGGCTGTGCGAGAGGGAGTGTGTGTGTGTGAGAGAGTGTGTGCGCGAGGCTGTGCGAGAGGGAGTGTGTGTGTGTGTGAGAGAGTGTGTGTGCGCGAGGCTGTGTGAGAGGGAGTGTGTGTGTGTGTGAGAGAGGTGTGTGTGCGAGGCTGTGCGAGAGGGAGTGTGTGTGTGTGAGAGAGTGTGTGCGCGAGGCTGTGCGAGAGGGAGTGTGTGTGTGAGAGAGTGTGTGTGCGCGAGGCTGTGCGAGAGGGAGTGTGTGTGTGTGTGAGAGAGTGTGTGCGCGAGGCTGTGCGAGAGGGAGTGTGTGTGTGTGAGAGAGAGTGTGTGTGCGAGGCTGTGCGAGAGGGAGTGTGTGTGTGTGTGAGAGAGTGTGTGCGCGAGGCTGTGCGAGAGGGAGTGTGTGTGTGTGAGAGAGAGTGTGTGCGCGAGGCTGTGCGAGAGGGAGTGTGTGTGTGTGTGAGAGAGTGTGTGTGCGAGGCTGTGCGAGAGGGAGTGTGTGTGTGTGAGAGAGTGTGTGTGCGCGAGGCTGTGCGAGAGGGAGTGTGTGTGTGTGTGTGAGAGAGTGTGTGCGCGAGGCTGTGCGAGAGGGAGTGTGTGTGTGTGTGTGAGAGAGTGTGTGCGCGAGGCTGTGCGAGAGGGAGTGTGTGTGTGTGTGAGAGAGTGTGTGCGCGAGGCTGTGCGAGAGGGAGTGTGTGTGTGTGTGAGAGAGTGTGTGCGCGAGGCTGTGCGAGAGGGAGTGTGTGTGTGTGAGAGAGAGTGTGTGCGCGAGGCTGTGTGAGAGGGAGTGTGTGTGTGAGAGAGAGTGTGTGCGCGAGGCTGTGCGAGAGGGAGTGTGTGTGTGTGTGAGAGAGTGTGTGTGCGAGACTGTGCGAGAGGGAGTGTGTGTGTGTGTGAGAGAGAGTGTGCGCGAGGCTGTGCGAGAGGGAGTGTGTGTGTGTGAGAGAGAGTGTGTGCGCGAGGCTGTGCGAGAGGGAGTGTGTGTGTGTGTGTGAGAGAGAGTGTGTGCGCGAGACTGTGCGAGAGGGAGTGTGTGTGTGTGTGAGAGAGTGTGTGCGCGAGGCTGTGCGAGAGGGAGTGTGTGTGTGTGTGAGAGAGTGTGTGCGCGAGGCTGTGCGAGAGGGAGAGTGTGTGTGTGTGTGAGAGAGTGTGTGCGCGAGGCTGTGCGAGAGGGAGTGTGTGTGTGTGAGAGAGAGTGTGTGCGCGAGGCTGTGCGAGAGGGAGTGTGTGTGTGTGTGAGAGAGAGTGTGTGCGCGAGGCTGTGCGAGAGGGAGTGTGTGTGTGTGTGTGAGAGAGTGTGTGCGCGAGACTGTGCGAGAGGGAGTGTGTGTGTGTGTGAGAGAGAGTGTGTGCGAGGCTGTGTGAGAGGGAGTGTGTGTGTGTGAGAGAGAGAGTGTGCGCGAGGCTGTGCGAGAGGGAGTGTGTGTGTGTGAGAGAGAGTGTGTGCGCGAGGCTGTGCGAGAGGGAGTGTGTGTGTGTGAGAGAGAGTGTGTGCGCGAGGCTGTGCGAGAGGGAGTGTGTGTGTGTGAGAGAGAGTGTGTGCGCGAGGCTGTGCGAGAGGGAGTGTGTGTGTGTGTGAGAGAGTGTGTGTGCGCGAGACTGTGCGAGAGGGAGTGTGTGTGTGTGTGAGAGAGAGTGTGAGCGCGAGACTGTGCGAGAGGGAGTGTGTGTGTGTGTGAGAGAGAGTGTGTGCGCGAGGCTGTGCGAGAGGGAGTGTGTGTGTGTGAGAGAGAGAGTGTGTGCGCGAGGCTGTGCGAGAGGGAGTGTGTGTGTGTGAGAGAGAGTGTGCGCGCGAGGCTGTGCGAGAGGGAGTGTGTGTGTGTGAGAGAGTGTGTGCGCGAGGCTGTGCGAGAGGGAGTGTGTGTGTGTGTGAGAGAGTGTGTGCGCGAGGCTGTGCGAGAGGGAGTGTGTGTGTGTGTGAGAGAGTGTGTGCGCGAGGCTGTGCGAGAGGGAGTGTGTGTGTGTGTGTGAGAGAGTGTGTGCGCGAGGCTGTGCGAGAGGGAGTGTGTGTGTGTGTGAGAGAGTGTGTGCGCGAGGCTGTGCGAGAGGGAGTGTGTGTGTGTGTGAGAGAGTGTGTGCGCGAGGCTGTGCGAGAGGGAGTGTGTGTGTGTGAGAGAGTGTGTGCGCGAGGCTGTGCGAGAGGGAGTGTGTGTGTGTGTGTGAGAGTGTGTGCGCGAGGCTGTGCGAGAGGGAGTGTGTGTGTGTGTGAGAGAGTGTGTGCGCGAGGCTGTGCGAGAGGGAGTGTGTGTGTGTGTGTGAGAGTGTGTGTGCGCGAGACTGTGCGAGCGGGAGTGTGTGTGTGTGTGTGAGAGAGTGTGTGCGCGAGGCTGTGCGAGAGGGAGTGTGTGTGTGTGTGTGAGAGAGTGTGTGCGCGAGGCTGTGCGAGAGGGAGTGTGTGTGTGTGTGAGAGAGAGTGTGTGTGCGAGGCTGTGCGAGAGGGAGTGTGTGTGTGTGAGAGAGTGTGTGCGCGAGGCTGTGCGAGAGGGAGTGTGTGTGTGTGTGTGAGAGTGTGTGCGCGAGGCTGTGCGAGAGGGAGTGTGTGTGTGTGTGAGAGAGTGTGTGCGCGAGGCTGTGCGAGAGGGAGTGTGTGTGTGTGTGTGAGAGTGTGTGCGCGAGACTGTGCGAGAGGGAGTGTGTGTGTGTGTGTGAGAGAGTGTGTGCGCGAGGCTGTGCGAGAGGGAGTGTGTGTGTGTGTGTGAGAGAGTGTGTGCGCGAGGCTGTGCGAGAGGGAGTGTGTGTGTGTGTGAGAGAGAGTGTGTGCGCGAGGCTGTGCGAGAGGGAGTGTGTGTGTGTGTGAGAGAGAGTGTGTGCGCGAGGCTGTGCGAGAGGGAGTGTGTGTGTGTGTGAGAGAGAGTGTGTGTGCGAGGCTGTGCGAGAGGGCGTGTGTGTGTGTGTGAGAGAGAGTGTGTGCGCGAGGCTGTGTGAGAGGGAGTGTGTGTGTGTGAGAGAGAGAGTATGTGCGCGAGGCTGTGCGAGAGGGAGTGTGTGTGTGTGTGAGAGAGTGTGTGTGCGAGACTGTGCGAGAGGGAGTGTGTGTGTGTGTGAGAGAGAGTGTGCGCGAGGCTGTGCGAGAGGGAGTGTGTGTGTGTGAGAGAGAGTGTGTGCGCGAGGCTGTGCGAGAGGGAGTGTGTGTGTGTGTGAGAGAGTGTGTGCGCGAGTCTGTGCGAGAGGGAGTGTGTGTGTGTGAGAGAGAGTGTGTGCGCGAGGCTGTGCGAGAGGGAGTGTGTGTGTGTGTGAGAGAGTGTGTGCGAGGCTGTGCGAGAGGGAGTGTGTGTGTGTGTGAGAGAGAGTGTGCGCGAGGTTGTGCGAGAGGGAGTGTGTGTGTGTGAGAGAGAGTGTGTGCGCGAGGCTGTGCGAGAGGGAGTGTGTGTGTGTGTGAGAGAGTGTGTGCGAGGCTGTGCGAGAGGGAGTGTGTGTGTGTGTGAGAGAGAGTGTGCGCGAGGTTGTGCGAGAGGGAGTGTGTGTGTGTGAGAGAGAGTGTGTGCGCGAGACTGTGCGAGAGGGAGTGTGTGTGTGTGTGAGAGAGTGTGTGCGCGAGGCTGTGCGAGAGGGAGTGTGTGTGTGTGTGAGAGAGTGTGTGCGCGAGGCTGTGCGAGAGGGAGTGTGTGTGTGTGAGAGAGAGTGTGTGCCCGAGGCTGTGTGAGAGGGAGTGTGTGTGTGTGTGAGAGAGAGTGTGTGCCCGAGGCTGTGTGAGAGGGAGTGTGTGTGTGTGTGAGAGAGTGTGTGTGCGAGGCTGTGCGAGAGGGAGTGTGTGTGTGTGTGTGAGAGAGTGTGTGCGCGAGGCTGTGCGAGAGGGAGTGTGTGTGTGAGAGAGAGTGTGTGCCCGAGGCTGTGTGAGAGGGAGTGTGTGTGTGTGTGAGAGAGTGTGTGCGCGAGGCTGTGCGAGAGGGAGTGTGTGTGTGTGT
>NW_028225185.1:30431261-30441261 GCF_052327205.1 Somniosus microcephalus
GTGTGAGAGAGAGAGTGTGTGCGCGAGGCTGTGCGAGAGGGAGTGTGTGTGTGTGTGTGAGAGAGAGTGTGTGCGCGAGGCTGTGCGAGAGGGAGTGTGTGTGTGTGTGAGAGAGTGTGTGCACGAGGCTGTGCGAGAGGGAGTGTGTGTGTGTGAGAGAGTGTGTGCGCGAGACTGTGCGAGAGGGAGTGTGTGTGTGTGTGAGAGAGAGTGTGTGCGAGGCTGTGCGAGAGGGAGTGTGTGTGTGTGTGTGACAGTGTGTGTGCGCGAGGCTGTGCGAGAGGGAGTGTGTGTGTGTGAGAGAGAGTGTGTGCGAGGCTGTGCGAGAGGGAGTGTGTGTGTGTGTGTGAGAGAGAGTGTGTGCGAGGCTGTGCGAGAGGGAGTGTGTGTGTGTGAGAGAGAGTGTGTGCGCGAGACTGTGCGAGAGGGAGTGTGTGTGTGTGTGTGAGAGAGTGTGTGCGCGAGGCTGTGCGAGAGGGAGTGTGTGTGTGTGTGAGTGAGTGTGTGCGCGAGGCTGTGCGAGATGGAGTGTGTGTGTGTGTGAGAGAGTGTGTGCGCGAGGCTGTGCGAGAGGGAGTGTGTGTGTGTGAGAGAGAGAGTGTGTGCGCGAGGCTGTGCGAGAGGGAGTGTGTGTGTGTGAGAGAGAGTGTGTGCGCGAGGCTGTGCGAGAGGGAGTGTGTGTGTGTGTGAGAGAGAGTGTGCGCGAGACTGTGCAAGAGGGAGTGTGTGTGTGTGTGAGAGAGTGTGTGCGCGAGACTGTGCGAGAGGGAGTGTGTGTGTGTGTGTGAGAGAGTGTGTGCGCGAGGCTGTGCGAGAGGGAGTGTGTGTGTGTGTGAGAGAGTGTGTGCGCGAGACTGTGCGAGAGGGAGTGTGTGTGTGTGTGAGAGAGTGTGTGTGCGCGAGGCTGTGCGAGAGAGAGTGCGTGTGTGTGTGAGAGAGTGTGTGCGCGAGGCTGTGCGAGAGGGAGTGTGTGTGTGTGTGAGAGAGTGTGTGCGCGAGGCTGTGCGAGAGGGAGTGTGTGTGTGTGTGAGAGAGTGTGTGCGCAAGACTGTGCGAGAGGGAGTGTGTGTGTGTGTGAGAGAGTGTGTGCGCGAGGCTGTGCGAGAGGGAGTGTGTGTGTGTGTGAGAGAGTGTGTGCGCGAGGCTGTGCGAGAGGGAGTGTGTGTGTGTGAGAGAGTGTGTGCGAGGCTGTGCGAGAGGGAGTGTGTGTGTGTGTGAGAGAGTGTGTGCGCGAGGCTGTGCGAGAGGGAGTGTGTGTGTGTGAGAGAGTGTGTGTGCGAGGCTGTGCGAGAGGGAGTGTGTGTGTGTGTGAGAGAGAGTGTGTGCGCGAGGCTGTGCGAGAGGGAGTGTGTGTGTGTGTGAGAGAGAGTGTGTGCGCGAGGCTGTGCGAGAGGGAGTGTGTGTGTGAGAGAGAGTGTGTGCGCGAGGCTGTGCGAGAGGGAGTGTGTGTGTGTGTGAGAGAGTGTGTGCGCGAGGCTGTGCGAGAGGGAGTGTGTGTGTGTGTGAGAGGGAGTGTGTGCACGAGGCTGTGCGAGAGGGAGTGTGTGTGTGTGTGAGAGAGTGTGTGCGCGAGGCTGTGCGAGAGGCAGTGTGTGTGTGTGTGTGAGAGAGTGTGTGCGCGAGGCTGTGCGAGAGGGTGTGTGTGTGTGTGTGAGAGAGAGTGTGTGCTCGAGGCTGTGCGAGAGGGAGTGTGTGTGTGTGTGAGAGAGAGTGTGTGCGAGGCTGTGCGAGAGGGAGTGTGTGTGTGTGTGAGAGAGTGTGTGCGCGAGGCTGTGCGAGAGGGAGTGTGTGAGTGTGTGAGAGAGAGTGTGTGTGCGAGGCTGTGCGAGAGGGAGTGTGTGTGTGTGAGAGAGAGTGTGTGCGCGAGGCTGTGCGAGAGGGAGTGTGTGTGTGAGAGAGAGTGTGTGCGCGAGGCTGTGCGAGAGGGAGTGTGTGTGTGTGTGAGAGAGAGTGTGTGCGCGAGACTGTGCGAGAGGGAGTGTGTGTGTGTGTGAGAGAGTGTGTGCGCGAGGCTGTGCGAGAGGGAGTGTGTGTGTGTGAGAGAGTGTGTGCGCGAGGCTGTGCGAGAGGGAGTGTGTGTGTGTGTGAGAGAGAGTGTGTGCGCGAGGCTGTGCGAGAGGGAGTGTGTGTGTGTGTGAGAGAGAGTGTGTGCGCGAGGCTGTGCGAGAGGGAGTGTGTGTGTGTGTGAGAGAGAGTGTGTGCGCGAGGCTGTGCGAGAGGGAGTGTGTGTGTGTGAGAGAGAGTGTGCGCGAGGCTGTGCGAGAGGGAGTGTGTGTGTGTGTGAGAGAGTGTGTGCGCGAGGCTGTGCGAGAGGGAGTGTGTGAGGGAGGGGGGGAGAAGGGGGAGGGAGGGGTGAGAAGACAGGATATGCTCTCACTGCAGTCAGGGAGTAGTGGAGACAGAGATGCACTTCCTCACAGCCTGCGGAAAATATCAGGGCATCAGGGAGAATTTCTACCAAAAATTCACACAAATATGCCCTGATTTCAGAAATCTGAATGACAACCAAAAACTCCCATTCCTACTGGGAGAGGAGAGAAGCTGTGTAACACTGGCGGCACACTATGTTACAGCTTGCCATGAACAGAGGGACAACCAGTAAACTAAGAAAAGAATATATATAAACAATGCGAATGTATATTTATACACTCAGGGATATACCTGTTTATACACTGTATGAATAGAACTGCGTTTATGTGCTAAACCATAAATGTATTTTGATGCTTTGGCAACATAAGATGTAACTTATCATGCCAATAAAGCGATTTGAATTGTGAATTGTGAATTGTGTGCGCGAGGCTGTGCGAGAGGGAGTGTGTGTCTGTGAGAGAGAGTGTGTGCGCGAGGATGTGCGAGAGGGAGTGTGTGTGTGTGTGAGAGAGTGTGTGCGCGAGGCTGTGCGAGAGGGAGTGTGTGTGTGTGAGAGAGTGTGTGTGTGCGAGGCTGTGCGAGAGGGAGTGTGTGTGTGTGTGAGAGAGTGTGTGCGCGAGGCTGTGCGAGAGGGAGTGTGTGTGTGTGAGAGAGAGTGTGTGCGCGAGGCTGTGCGAGAGGGAGTGTGTGTCTGTGAGAGAGAGTGTGTGCGCGAGGATGTGCGAGAGGGAGTGTGTGTGTGTGTGAGAGAGTGTGTGCGCGAGGATGTGCGAGAGGGAGTGTGTGTGTGTGAGAGAGAGTGTGTGCGCGAGGCTGTGCGAGAGGGAGTGTGTGTGTGTGTGAGAGAGAGAGTGTGCGCGCGAGGCTGTGCGAGAGGGAGTGTGTGTGTGTGAGAGAGTGTGTGAGCGAGACTGTGCGAGAGGGAGTGTGTGTGTGTGTGAGAGAGTGTGTGTGCGCGAGACTGTACGAGAGGGAGTGTGTGTGTGTGTGTGAGAGAGTGTGTGTGCGAGACTGTGCGAGAGGGAGTGCGTGTGTGTGTGAGAGAGTGTGTGCGCGAGGCTGTGCGAGAGGGAGTGTGTGTGTGTGTGTGAGAGAGTGTGTGCGCGAGACTGTGCGAGAGGGAGTGTGTGTGTGTGAGAGATTGTGTGCGCGAGGCTGTGCGAGAGGGAGTGTGTGTGTGAGAGAGAGAGTGTGCGCGAGGCTGTGCGAGAGGGAGTGTGTGTGTGTGTGAGAGAGAGTGTGCGCGAGACTGTGCGAGAGGGAGTGTGTGTGAGTGTGAGAGAGTGTGTGCGCGAGACTGTGCGAGAGGGAGTGTGTGTGAGTGTGAGAGAGTGTGTGCGCGAGACTGTGCGAGAGGGAGTGTGTGTGTGTGTGTGTGAGAGAGTGTGTGGGCGAGGCTGTGCGAGAGGGAGTGTGTGTGTGTGTGAGAGAGTGTGTGCGCGAGACTGTGCGAGAGGGAGTGTGTGTGAGTGTGAGAGAGTGTGTGCGCGAGACTGTGCGAGAGGGAGTGTGTGTGTGTGTGTGAGAGAGTGTGTGGGCAAGGCTGTGCGAGAGGGAGTGTGTGTGTGTGTGAGAGAGAGAGTGTGCGCGAGGCTGTGCGAGAGGGAGTGTGTGTATGTGTGAGAGAGTGTGTGCGCGAGACTGTGCGAGAGGGAGTGTGTGTGTGTGAGAGAGAGTGTGTGCGCGAGGCTGTGCGAGAGGGAGTGTGTGTGTGTGAGAGGGAGTGTGTGCGCGAGACTGTGCGAGAGGGAGTGTGTGTGAGTGTGAGAGAGTGTGTGTGCGTGAGACTGTGCGAGAGGGAGTGTGTGTGTGTGAGAGAGTGTGTGCGCGAGGCTGTGCGAGAGGGAGTGTGTGTGAGTGTGAGAGAGTGTGTGCGCGAGACTGTGCGAGAGGGAGTGTGTGTGTGTGTGTGAGAGAGTGTGTGGGCGAGGCTGTGCGAGAGGGAGTGTGTGTGTGTGTGTGAGAGAGTGTGTGCGCGAGACTGTGCGAGAGGGAGTGTGTGTGTGAGTGAGAGAGTGTGCGCGCGAGGCTGTGCGAGAGGGAGTGTGTGTGTGAGTGAGAGAGTGTGCGCGCGAGGCTGTGCGAGAGGGAGTGTGTGTGTGTGTGAGAGAGTGTGTGTGCGCGAGACTGTGCGAGAGGGAGTGTGTGTGTGTGTGAGAGAGTGTGTGCGCGCGAGGCTGTGCGAGAGGGAGTGTGTGTGTGTGTGAGAGAGTGTGTGCGCGAGGCTGTGCGAGAGGGAGTGTGTGTGTGAGTGAGAGAGTGTGCGCGCGAGGCTGTGCGAGAGGGAGTGTGTGTGTGTGTGAGAGAGTGTGTGTGCGCGAGACTGTGCGAGAGGGAGTGTGTGTGTGTGTGAGAGAGTGTGTGCGCGAGGCTGTGCGAGAGGGAGTGTGTGTGTGTGTGAGAGAGTGTGTGCGCGAGGCTGTGCGAGAGGGAGTGTGTGTGTGAGTGAGAGAGTGTGCGCGCGAGGCTGTGCGAGAGGGAGTGTGTGTGTGTGTGAGAGAGTGTGTGCGCGCGAGGCTGTGCGAGAGGGAGTGTGTGTGTGTGTGAGAGAGTGTGTGCGCGAGGCTGTGCGAGAGGGAGTGTGTGTGTGAGTGAGAGAGTGTGCGCGCGAGGCTGTGCGAGAGGGAGTGTGTGTGTGTGTGAGAGAGTGTGTGTGCGCGAGACTGTGCGAGAGGGAGTGTGTGTGTGTGAGAGAGAGTGTGCGCGCGAGGCTGTGCGAGAGGGAGTGTGTGTGTGTGAGAGAGAGAGTGTGCGCGAGGCTGTGCGAGAGGGAGTGTGTGTGTGTGTGAGAGAGTGTGCGCGAGGCTGTGCGAGAGGGAGTGTGTGTGTGTGAGAGAGAGTGTGTGCGCGAGGCTGTGCGAGAGGGAGTGTGTGTGTGTGAGAGAGAGTGTGTGCGCGAGGCTGTGCGAGAGGGAGTGTGTGTGTGTGTGTGAGAGAGTGTGTGCGCGAGACTGTGCGAGAGGGAGTGTGTGTGTGTGAGAGAGTGTGTGTGCGAGACTGTGCGAGAGGGAGTGTGTGTGTGTGTGAGAGAGTGTGCGCGAGGCTGTGCGAGAGGGAGTGTGTGTGTGAGAGAGAGTGTGTGCGCGAGGCTGTGCGAGAGGGAGTGTGTGTGTGTGTGAGAGAGAGTGTGTGCGCGAGGCTGTGCGAGAGGGAATGTGTGTGTGTGTGAGAGAGAGTGTGTGCGCGAGGCTGTGCGAGAGGGAGTGTGTGTGTGTGTGAGAGAGAGTGTGTGCGAGACTGTGCGAGAGGGAGTATGTGTGTGTGTGAGAGAGAGTGTGTGTGCGAGGCTGTGCGAGAGGGAGTGTGTGTGTGTGTGTGAGAGAGTGTGTGCGCGAGACTGTACGAGAGGGAGTGTGTGTGTGTGTGTGAGAGAGTGTGTGTGCGAGACTGTACGAGAGGGAGTGTGTGTGTGTGTGTGAGAGAGTGTGTGTGCGAGACTGTACGAGAGGGAGTGTGTGTGTGTGTGTGAGAGAGTGTGTGTGCGAGACTGTGCGAGAGGGAGTGTGTGTGTGTGAGAGAGTGTGTGCGCGAGACTGTGCGAGAGGGAGTGTGTGTGTGTGTGAGAGAGAGAGAGAGAGAGAGTGTGTGTGCGCGAGACTGTACGAGAGGGAGTGTGTGTGTGTGTGTGAGAGAGTGTGTGTGCGAGACTGTGCGAGAGGGAGTGTGTGTGTGTGTGAGAGAGTGTGTGCGCGAGGCTGTGCGAGAGGGAGTGTGTGTGTGTGTGTGAGAGAGTGTGTGCGCGAGGCTGTGCGAGAGGGAGTGTGTGTGTGTGTGTGAGAGAGTGTGTGCGCGAGACTGTGCGAGAGGGAGTGTGTGTGTGTGTGAGAGAGTGTGTGCGCGAGGCTGTGCGAGAGGGAGTGTGTGTGTGTGTGAGAGAGTGTGTGCGCGAGACTGTGCGAGAGGGAGTGTGTGTGTGTGAGAGAGAGTGTGTGCGCGAGGCTGTGCGAGAGGGAGTGTGTGTGTGTGTGAGAGAGTGTGTGCGCGAGACTGTGCGAGAGGGAGTGTGTGTGTGTGAGAGAGAGTGTGTGCGCGAGGCTGTGCGAGAGGGAGTGTGTGTGTGTGTGAGAGAGTGTGTGCGCGAGGCTGTGCGAGAGGGAGTGTGTGTGTGTGAGAGAGAGAGTGTGTGCGCGAGGCTGTGCGAGAGGGAGTGTGTGTGTGTGAGAGAGAGTGTGTGCGCGAGACTGTGCGAGAGGGAGTGTGTGTGTGTGAGAGAGAGTGTGTGCGCGAGGCTGTGCGAGAGGGAGTGTGTGTGTGTGAGAGAGAGTGTGTGCGCGAGACTGTGCGAGAGGGAGTGTGTGTGTGTGTGAGAGAGTGTGTGCGCGAGGCTGTGCGAGAGGGAGTGTGTGTGTGTGAGAGAGAGTGTGTGCGCGAGACTGTGCGAGAGGGAGTGTGTGTGTGTGAGAGAGAGTGTGTGCGCGAGGCTGTGCGAGAGGGAGTGTGTGTGTGTGAGAGAGTGTGTGCGCGAGGCTGTGCGAGAGGGAGTGGGTGTGTGTGAGAGAGAGAGTGTGTGCGCGAGGCTGTGCGAGAGGGAGTGTGTGTGTGTGTGAGAGAGAGTGTGTGCGCGAGGCTGTGCGAGAGGGAGTGTGTGTGTGTGTGAGAGAGTGTGTGCGCGAGGCTGTGCGAGAGGGAGTGTGTGTGTGTGAGAGAGAGTGTGTGCGAGACTGTGCGAGAGGGAGTGTGTGTGTATGTGTGAGAGAGAGTGTGCGCGAGGCTGTGCGAGAGGGAGTGTGTGTGTGTGTGAGAGAGAGTGTGTGCGCGAGGCTGTGCGAGAGGGAGTGTGTGTGTGTGTGAGAGAGTGTGTGCGCGAGGCTGTGCGAGAGGGAGTGTGTGTGTGTGTGAGAGAGTGTGTGCGCGAGGCTGTGCGAGAGGGAGTGTGTGTGTGTGTGAGAGAGTGTGTGCGAGGCTGTGCGAGAGGGAGTGTGTGTTTGTGTGAGAGTGTGTGTGCGAGGCTGTGCGAGAGGGAGTGTGTGTGTGTGAGAGAGTGTGTGTGCGCGAGACTGTGCGAGAGGGAGTGTGTGTGTGTGTGAGAGAGTGTGCGCGCGAGGCTGTGCGAGAGGGTGTGTGTGTGTGTGAGAGAGAGTGTGTGTGCGCGAGGCTGTGCGAGAGGGAGTGTGTGTGTGCGAGAGAGAGTGTGTGTGCGAGGCTGTGCGAGAGGGAGTGTGTGTGTGTGTGTGAGAGAGTGTGTGCGCGAGGCTGTGCGAGAGGGAGTGTGTGTGTGTGAGAGAGAGTGTGTGTGCGAGACTGTGCGAGAGGGAGTGTGTGTGTGTGTGAGAGAGTGTGTGCGCGAGGCTGTGCGAGAGGGAGTGTGTGTGTGTGTGAGAGAGAGTGTGTGTGCGAGGCTGTGCGAGAGGGAGTGTGTGTGTGTGTGAGAGAGTGTGTGCGCGAGGCTGTGCGAGAGGGAGTGTGTGTGTGTGTGAGAGAGAGTGTGTGCGCGAGGCTGTGCGAGAGGGAGTGTGTGTGTGTGTGAGAGAGAGTGTGTGCGCGAGGCTGTGCGAGAGGGAGTGTGTGTGTGTGTGAGAGAGTGTGTGTGCGCGAGGCTGTGCGAGAGGGAGTGTGTGTGTGTGAGAGAGTGTGTGTGCGAGGCTGTGCGAGAGGGAGTGTGTGTGTGTGTGAGAGAGTGTGTGCGCGAGGCTGTGCGAGAGGGAGTGTGTGTGTGTGAGAGAGAGTGTGTGTGCGAGGCTGTGCGAGAGGGAGTGTGTGTGTGTGAGAGAGAGTGTGTGCGCGAGACTGTGCGAGAGGGAGTGTGTGTGTGTGTGAGAGAGAGTGTGTGCGCGAGGCTGTGCGAGAGGGAGTGTGTGTGTGTGTGAGAGAGTGTGTGCGCGAGGCAGTGCGAGAGGGAGTGTGTGTGTGTGTGAGAGAGTGTGTGCGCGAGGCTGTGCGAGAGGGAGTGTGTGTGTGTGAGAGAGAGTGTGTGCGCGAGGCTGTGCGAGAGGGAGTGTGTGTGTGTGTGAGAGAGTGTGTGCGCGAGGCTGTGCGAGAGGGAGTGTGTGTGTGTGTGAGAGAGTGTGTGCGCGAGGCTCTACGAGAGGGAGTGTGTGTGTGTGAGAGAGTGTGTGTGCGCGAGGCTGTGCGAGAGGGAGTGTGTGCGCGAGGCTGTGCGAGAGGGAGTGTGTGCGTGTGTGAGAGAGTGTGTGCGCGAGGCTGTGCGAGAGGGAGTGTGTGTGTGTGTGAGAGAGTGTGTGCGCGAGGCTGTGCGAGAGGGAGTGTGTGTGTGTGTGAGAGAGAGTGTGTGCGCGAGATTGTGCGAGAGGGAGTGTGTGAGTGTGAGAGAGTGTGTGCGCGAGACTGTGCGAGAGGGAGTGTGTGTGTGTGAGAGAGAGAGTGTGTGCGCGAGACTGTGCGAGAGGGAGTGTGTGAGTGTGAGAGAGAGTGTGTGTGCGAGACTGTGCGAGAGGGAGTGTGTGTGTGAGTGTGAGAGAGTGTGTGCGCGAGGCTGTGCGAGAGGGAGTTTGTGTGTGTGTGTGAGAGAGTGTGTGCGCGAGACTGTGCGAGAGGGAGTGTGTGTGTGTGTGTGAGAGAGAGTGTGCGCGAGGCTGTGCGAGAGGGAGTGTGTGTGTGTGTGTGAGAGTGCGTGCGCGAGGCTGTGCGAGAGGGACTTTGTGTGTGTGTGTGAGAGAGAGTGTGTGCGCGAGGCTGTGCGAGAGGGAGTGTGTGTGTGTGTGAGAGAGTGTGTGTGCGCGAGACTGTGCGAGAGGGAGTGTGTGTGTGTGAGAGAGAGTGTGTGCGCGAGGCTGTGCGAGAGGGAGTGTGTGTGTGTGTGAGAGAGTGTGTGCGTGAGGCTGTGCGAGAGGGAGTGTGTGTGTGAGAGAGAGAGTGTGTGTGCGAGGCTGTGCGAGAGGGAGTGTGTGTGTGTGTGAGAGAGTGTGTGTGCGCGAGGCTGTGCGAGAGGGAGTGTGTGTGTGTGTGTGAGAGTGTGTGTGCGAGGCTGTGCGAGAGGGAGTGTGTGTGTGTGAGAGAGAGTGTGTGCGTGAGGCTGTGCGAGAGGGAGTGTGTGTGTGAGAGAGAGAGTGTGTGCGCGAGGCTGTGCGAGAGGGAGTGTGTGTGTGAGAGAGAGAGTGTGTGTGCGAGGCTGTGCGAGAGGGAGTGTGTGTGTGTGAGAGAGAGTGTGTGCGCGAGACTGTGCGAGAGGGAGTGTGTGTGTGAGAGAGAGAGTGTGTGCGCGAGACTGTGCGAGAGGGAGTGTGTGTGTGTGAGAGAGTGTGTGCGCGAGGCTGTGCGAGAGGGAGTGTGTGTGTGTGTGAGAGAGTGTGTGCGCGAGACTGTGCGAGAGGGAGTGTGTGTGTGTGTGTGTGAGAGAGAGTGTGTGCGCGAGGCTGTGCGAGAGGGAGTGTGTGTGTGTGTGAGAGAGAGTGTGTGCGCGAGGCTGTGCGAGAGAGAGTGTGTGTATGTGTGAGAGAGTGTGTGCGCGAGGCTGTGCGAGAGGGAGTGTGTGTGTGTGTGAGTGAGAGTGTGTGCGCGAGGCTGTGCGAGAGGGAGTGTGTGTGTGAGAGAGTGTGTGCGCGAGGCTGTGCGAGAGGGAGTGTGTGTGTGTGAGAGAGTGTGTGCGCGAGACTGTGCGAGAGGGAGTGTGTCTGTGTGTGAGAGAGTGTGTGTGTGCGAGACTGTGCGAGAGGGAGTGTGTGTGTGTGAG
>NW_028225185.1:30443761-30446261 GCF_052327205.1 Somniosus microcephalus
AGTGTGTGAGTGTGTGAGAGAGTGTGTGTGCGCGAGATTGTGCGAGAGGGAGTGTGTGAGTGTGTGAGAGAGTGTGTGCGCGAGACTGTGCGAGAGGGAGTGTGTGTGTGTGAGAGAGAGAGTGTGTGCGCGAGACTGTGCGAGAGGGAGTGTGAGTGTGTGAGAGAGTGTGTGTGCGAGACTGTGCGAGAGGGAGTGTGTGAGTGTGAGAGAGTGTGTGCGCGAGACTGTGCGAGAGGGAGTGTGTGTGTGTGAGAGTGTGTGCGCGAGGCTGTGCGAGAGGGAGTGTGTGTGTGTGAGAGAGAGTGTGTGCGCGAGACTGTGCGAGAGGGAGTGTGTGTGTGTGTGAGAGAGTGTGTGCGCGAGGCTGTGCGAGAGGGAGTGTGTGTGTGTGTGAGAGAGTGTGTGCGCGAGGCTGTGCGAGAGGGAGTGTGTGTGTGTGAGAGAGAGTGTGTGCGAGACTGTGCGAGAGGGAGTGTGTGTGTGTGAGAGAGAGTGTGTGCGCGAGGCTGTGCGAGAGGGAGTGTGTGTGTGTGTGAGAGAGAGTGTGTGCGCGAGACTGTGCGAGAGGGAGTGTGTGTGTGTGTGAGAGAGAGTGTGCGCGAGGCTGTGCGAGAGGGAGTGTGTGTGTGAGAGAGTGTGTGTGTGCGAGGCTGTGCGAGAGGGAGTGTGTGTCTGTGAGAGAGAGTGTGTGCGCGAGGCTGTGCGAGAGGGAGTGTGTGTGTGTGTGAGAGAGTGTGTGCGCGAGACTGTGCGAGAGGGAGTGTGTGTGTGCGTGAGAGAGTGTGTGCGCGAGGCTGTGCGAGAGGGAGTGTGTGTGTGTGTGAGAGTGTGTGCGCGAGGCTGTGCGAGAGGGAGTGTGTGTGTGAGAGAGAGTGTGTGCGCGAGGCTGTGCGAGAGGGAGTGTGTGTGTGTGAGAGAGTGCGTGCGCGAGGCTGTGCGAGAGGGAGTGTGTTTGTGAGAGAGAGTGTGTGCGCGAGGCTGTGCGAGAGGGAGTGTGTGTGTGAGAGAGAGTGTGTGCGCGAGGCTGTGCGAGAGGGAGTGTGTGTGTGTGTGAGAGAGAGTGTGTGCGCGAGGCTGTGCGAGAGGGAGTGTGTGTGTGTGTGAGAGAGTGTGTGCGCGAGGCTGTGCGAGAGGGAGTGTGTGTGTGTGTGAGAGAGTGTGTGCGCGAGGCTGTGCGAGAGGCAGTGTGTGTGTGTGTGAGAGAGAGTGTGTGCGCGAGGCTGTGCGAGAGAGAGTGTGTGTGTGTGAGAGAGAGTGTGTGCGCGAGGCTGTGCGAGAGGGAGTGTGTGTGTGTGTGAGAGAGAGTGTGTGTGCGAGGCTGTGCGAGAGGGAGTGTGTGTGTGTGAGAGAGAGTGTGCGTGAGACTGTGCGAGAGGGTGTGTGTGTGTGTGAGAGAGTGTGTGCGCGAGGCTGTGCGAGAGGGAGTGTGTGTGTGTGTGAGAGAGTGTGTGTGCGCGAGGCTGTGCGAGAGGGAGTGTGTGTGTGTGTGTGAGAGAGTGTGTGCGCGAGGCTGTGCGAGAGGGAGTGTGTGTGTGTGTGAGAGAGAGTGTGTGCGCGAGGCTGTGCGAGAGGGAGTGTGTGTTTGTGAGAGAGAGAGTGTGTGCGCGAGGCTGTGCGAGAGGGAGTGTGTGTGTGAGAGAGAGAGTGTGTGTGCGAGGCTGTGCGAGAGGGAGTGTGTGTGTGTGTGAGAGAGTGTGTGTGCGCGAGGCTGTGCGAGAGGGAGTGTGTGTGTGTGTGTGAGAGTGTGTGTGCGAGGCTGTGCGAGAGGGAGTGTGTGTGTGTGAGAGAGAGTGTGTGCGTGAGGCTGTGCGAGAGGGAGTGTGTGTGTGAGAGAGAGAGTGTGTGCGCGAGGCTGTGCGAGAGGGAGTGTGTGTGTGAGAGAGAGAGTGTGTGTGCGAGGCTGTGCGAGAGGGAGTGTGTGTGTGTGAGAGAGAGTGTGTGCGCGAGACTGTGCGAGAGGGAGTGTGTGTGTGAGAGAGAGAGTGTGTGCGCGAGACTGTGCGAGAGGGAGTGTGTGTGTGTGAGAGAGTGTGTGCGCGAGGCTGTGCGAGAGGGAGTGTGTGTGTGTGTGAGAGAGTGTGTGCGCGAGACTGTGCGAGAGGGAGTGTGTGTGTGTCTGTGTGAGAGAGAGTGTGTGCGCGAGGCTGTGCGAGAGGGAGTGTGTGTGTGTGTGAGAGAGAGTGTGTGCGCGAGGCTGTGCGAGAGAGAGTGTGTGTATGTGTGAGAGAGTGTGTGCGCGAGGCTGTGCGAGAGGGAGTGTGTGTGTGTGTGAGTGAGAGTGTGTGCGCGAGGCTGTGCGAGAGGGAGTGTGTGTGTGAGAGAGTGTGTGCGCGAGGCTTTGCGAGAGGGAGTGTGTGTGTGTGAGAGAGTGTGTGCGCGAGACTGTGCGAGAGGGAGTGTGTCTGTGTGTGAGAGAGTGTGTGTGTGCGAGACTGTGCGAGAGGGAGTGTGTGTGTGTGAGAGAGAGTGTGTGCGCGAGGCTGTGCGAGAGGGAGTG
>NW_028225185.1:30458761-30460230 GCF_052327205.1 Somniosus microcephalus
GTGTGTGTGAGAGAGAGTGTGTGCGCGAGACTGTGCGAGAGGGAGTGTGTGTGTGTGAGAGAGAGTGTGTGTGCGAGGCTGTGCGAGAGGGAGTGTGTGTGTGTGTGAGAGAGTGTGTGCGCGAGGCTGTGCGAGAGGGAGTGTGTGTGTGTGAGAGAGTGTGTGCGCGAGGCTGTGCGAGAGGGAGTGTGTGTGTGTGAGAGAGTGTGTGCGCGAGGCTGTGCGAGAGGGAGTGTGTGTGTGTGAGAGAGAGTGTGTGCGCGAGGCTGTGCGAGAGGGAGTGTGTGTGTGAGAGAGAGTGTGTGCGCGAGGCTGTGCGAGAGGAGTGTGTGTGTGTGTGAGAGAGAGTGTGTGCGCGAGGCTGTGCGAGAGGGAGTGGTGTGTGTGTGAGAGAGAGAGTGTGTGCGCGAGGCTGTGCGAGAGGGAGGTGTGTGTGTGTGAGAGAGAGTGTGTGCGCGAGGCTGTGCGAGAGGGAGTGTGTGTGTGTGTGAGAGAGTGTGTGCGCGAGGCTGTGCGAGAGGGAGTGTGTGTGTGTGTGAGAGAGAGTGTGTGCGCGAGGCTGTGCGAGAGGGAGTGTGTGTGTGTGAGAGAGAGTGTGTGCTCGAGACTGTGCGAGAGGGAGTGTGTGTGTGTGTGAGAGAGTGTGTGCGCGAGGCTGTGCGAGAGGGAGTGTGTGTGTGTGTGAGAGAGAGTGTGTGCGCGAGACTGTGCGAGAGGGAGTGTGTGTGTGAGAGAGAGAGTGTGTGCGCGAGGCTGTGCGAGAGGGAGTGTGTGTGTGTGTGTGAGAGAGTGTGTGCGCGAGACTGTGCGAGAAGGGAGTGTGTGTGTGTGAGAGAGAGAGTGTGCGCGAGGCTGTGCGAGAGGGAGTGTGTGTGTGTGTGTGAGAGAGTGTGAGCGCGAGGCTGTGCGAGAGGGAGTGTGTGTGTGTGAGAGAGAGAGTGTGCTCGAGGCTGTGCGAGAGGGAGTGCGTGTGGGTGTGAGAGAGTGTGTGCGCGAGGCTGTGCGAGAGGGAGTGTGTGTGTGTGTGAGAGAGTGTGTGCGCGAGGCTGTGCGAGAGGGAGTGTGTGTGTGTGTGAGCAGAGAGTGTGTGCGCGAGGCTGTGCGAGAGGGAGTGTGTGTGTGTGAGAGAGAGAGTGTGTGCGAGGCCTGTGCGAGAGGGTGTGTGTGTGTGAGAGAGTGTGTGGCGCGAGACTGTGCGAGAGGGAGTGTGTGTGTGTGTGCCCAGAGAGTGTGTGCGCGAGGCCTGTGCGAGAGGGAGTGTGGTGTGTGTGTGAAGAGAGGGGTGTGCTGTGCGAGACTGTGCGAGAGGGAGTGCTGTGGTGTGAGAGAGCTGTGTGCGCGAGGGACTGTGACGAGAAGAGGAGTGTGTGTGTGTGTGAGAGAGTCGTCGTGCGCTGAGTCTGTGCGAGAGGGAGTGTGTGTGTGTTGAGAGAGAGTGGTGCTGCGCGAGACTGTGCTGTGAGGGAGTG
>NW_028225185.1:30460730-30463230 GCF_052327205.1 Somniosus microcephalus
GCACACACACACTCTCTCACACACACACTCCCTCTCGCACAGCCTCGCGCACACACTCTCTCACACACACACACACACTCCCTCTCGCACAGCCTCGCGCACACTCTCTCTCTCACGCACACACACACTCCCTCTCGCACAGCCTCGCACACACACTCTCTCTCACACACACACACTCCCTCTCGCACAGCCTCGCGCACACACTCTCTCACACACACACACACACTCCCTCTCGCACAGCCTCGCGCACACTCTCTCTCACACACACACTCCCTCTCGCACAGCCTCGCGCACACTCTCTCTCACACACACACTCCCTCTCGCACAGTCTCGCGCACACACTCTCTCACACACACACACACTCTCCCTCTCGCACAGCCTCGCGCACACACTCTCTCACACACACACACTCCCTCTCGCACAGCCTCGCGCACACTCTCTCTCACACACACACTCCCTCTCGCACAGCCTCGCGCACACACTCTCTCACACACACACACACTCCCTCTCGCACAGTCTCGCGCACACTCTCTCTCTCTCACACTCACACTCGCACAGCCTCGCGCACACTCTCTCTCACACACACACTCCCTCTCGCACAGCCTCGCACACACACTCTCTCACACACACACACGCTCCCTCTCGCACAGCCTCGCGCACACACTCTCTCTCTCACACACACACTCCCTCTCGCACAGCCTCGCACACACACTCTCTCTCACACACACACACTCCCTGTCGCACAGCCTCGCGCACACACTCTCTCACACACACACACACTCCCTCTCGCACAGCCTCGCGCACACACTCTCTCACACACACACAATCCCTCTCGCACAGCCTCGCGCACACACTCTCTCTCACACACACACAGTCCCTCTCGCACAGTCTCGCGCACACACTCTCTCTCACACTCACACACACTCCCTCTCGCACAGTCTCGTGCACACACTCTCTCTCACACACACACACTCCCTCTCACACAGTCTCGCACACACACTCTCTCTCACACTCACACACACTCCCTCTCGCACAGCCTCGCGCACACACACTCTCTCACACACACACACACTCCCTCTCGCACAGCCTCGCACACACTCTCTCTCACACACACACACACTCCCTCTCGCACAGTCTCGCGCACACACTCTCTCACACACACAGACACACTCCCTCTCGCACAGTCTCGCGCACACACTCTCTCACACACACACACACTCCCTCTCGCACAGCCTCGCGCACACACTCTCTCACACACACACACACACTCCCTCTCGCACAGCCTCGCACACACACACTCTCACACACACACACACTCCCTCTCGCACAGTCTCGCGCACACACTCTCTCACACACACACACACTCCCTCTCGCACAGCCTCGCACACACTCTCTCTCACACACACACACACTCCCTCTCGCACAGTCTCGCGCACACACTCTCTCACACACACACACACACTCCCTCTCGCGCAGTCTCGCGCACACACTCTCTCACACACACACACACTCCCTCTCGCACAGCCTCGCGCACACACTCTCTCACACACACACACACTCCCTCTCGCACAGCCTCGCGCACACACTCTCTCACACACACACACACTCCCTCTCGCACAGCCTCGCGCACACACTCTCTCACACACACACACACTCCCTCTCGCACAGCCTCGCGCACACACTCTCTCACACACACACACACTCCCTCTCGCACAGCCTCGCGCACACACTCTCTCACACACACACACACTCCCTCTCGCACAGCCTCGCGCACACACACACTCTCTCACACACACACACACTCCCTCTCACAGAGTCTCGCACACACACTCTCTCTCACACTCACACACACTCCCTCTCGCACAGCCTCGCGCACACACACTCTCTCACACACACACACACTCCCTCTCGCACAGCCTCGCACACACACACTCTCTCACACACACACACACTCCCTCTCGCACAGCCTCGCGCACACACTCTCTCACACACACACACACACTCCCTCTCGCACAGCCTCGCACACACACACTCTCTCACACACACACACACTCCCTCTCGCACAGCCTCGCGCACACACTCTCTCACACACACACACACTCCCTCTCGCACAGCCTCGCGCACACACTCTCTCACACACACACACACACTCCCTCTCGCACAGCCTCGCGCACGCACTCTCTCACACACACACACACTCCCTCTCGCACAGTCTCGCGCACACACTCTCTCTCACACACACACACTCCCTCTCGCACAGCCTCGCGCACACACTCTCTCACACACACACACACTCCCCCTCGCACAGCCTCGCGCACACACTCTCTCACACACACACACACTCCCTCTCGCACAGCCTCGCGCACACACTCTCTCACACACACACACACACTCCCTCTCGCACAGCCTCGCGCACACACTCTCTCACACACACACACACTCCCTCTCGCACAGCCTCGCGCACACACTCTCTCACACACACACACACTCCCTCTCGCAC
>NW_028225185.1:30468230-30470730 GCF_052327205.1 Somniosus microcephalus
CTCGCACAGCCTCGCACACACACACTCTCTCACACACACACACACTCCCTCTCGCACAGCCTCGCGCACACACTCTCTCACACACACACACACTCCCTCTCGCACAGCCTCGCGCACACACTCTCTCACACACACACACACTCCCTCTCGCACAGCCTCGCGCACACACTCTCTCACACACACACACACTCCCCCTCGCACAGCCTCGCGCACACACTCTCTCACACACACACACACTCCCTCTCGCACAGCCTCGCGCACACACTCTCTCACACACACACACACACTCCCTCTCGCACAGCCTCGCGCACACACTCTCTCACACACACACACACTCCCTCTCGCACAGCCTCGCGCACACACTCTCTCACACACACACTCCCGCTCGCACAGCCTCGCGCACACACACTCTCTCACACACACACACACTCCCTCTCGCACAGTCTCGCGCACACACTCTCTCACACACACACACACTCCCTCTCGCACAGCCTCGCGCACACACTCTCTCTCACACACACACACACTCCCTCTCGCACAGCCTCGCGCGCACACTCTCTCTCACACACACACACACTCCCTCTCGCACAGCCTCGCGCACACTCTCTCTCACACACACACACACTCCCTCTCGCACAGCCTCGCGCACACACTCTCTCACACACACACACACTCCCTCTCGCACAGTCTCGCGCACACACTCTCTCACACACACACACACTCCCTCTCGCACAGCCTCGCGCACACACTCTCTCTCACACACACACACACTCCCTCTCGCACAGCCTCGCGCACACACTCTCTCACACACACACACACTCCCTCTCGCACAGCCTCGCGCACACACTCTCTCTCACACACACACACACTCCCTCTCGCACAGCCTCGCGCACACACTCTCTCACACACACACACACTCCCTCTCGCACAGCCTCGCGCGCACACTCTCTCACACACACACACACTCCCTCTCGCACAGCCTCGCGCACACACTCTCTCACACACACACACACTCCCTCTCGCACAGCCTCGCGCGCACACTCTCTCACACACACACACACTCCCTCTCGCACAGCCTCGCGCGCACACTCTCTCACACACACACACACCCTCCCTCTCGCACAGTCTCGCGCACACACTCTCTCTCACACACACACACACTCCCTCTCGCACAGTCTCGTGCACACACTCTCTCTCACACACACACACACTCCCTCTCGCACAGCCTCGCGCACACACACTCTCTCTCACACACACACTCTCCCTCTCGCACAGCCTCGCGCTCACACTCTCTCACACACACACACACTCCCTCTCGCACAGCCTCGCGCACACACTCTCTCACACACACACACACTCCCTCTCGCACAGCCTCGCGCACACACTCTCTCACACACACACACACTCCCTCTCGCACAGTCTCGCGCACACACTCTCTCTCACACACACACTCTCCCTCTCGCACAGCCTCGCGCTCACACTCTCTCACACACACACACACTCCCTCTCGCACAGCCTCGCGCTCACACTCTCTCACACACACACACACTCCCTCTCGCACAGCCTCGCGCACACACTCTCTCTCACACACACACACTCCCTCTCGCACAGCCTCGCGCACACACTCTCTCACACACACACACACTCCCTCTCGCACAGCCTCGCGCACACACTCTCTCTCACACACACGCGCACTCCCTCTCGCAGTCTCGCGCACACACTCTCTCTCACACACACACACTCCCTCTTGCACAGCCTCGCGCACACACTCTCTCACACACACACACACTCCCTCTCGCACAGCCTCGCGCACACACTCTCTCACACACACACACACTCCCTCTCGCACAGCCTCGCGCACACACTCTCTCTCACACACACACACACTCCCTCTCGCACAGCCTCGCGCACACACTCTCTCTCACACACACACACACTCCCTCTCGCACAGCCTCGCACACACTCTCTCACACACACACACACTCCCTCTCGCACAGCCTCGCGCACACACTCTCTCACACACACACACACTCCCTCTCGCACAGCCTCGCGCACACACTCTCTCTCACACACACACACACTCCCTCTCGCACAGCCTCGCGCACACACTCTCTCTCACACACACACACACTCCCTCTCGCACAGTCTCGCGCACACACTCTCTCTCACACACACACACACTCCCTCTCGCACAGTCTCGCGCACACACTCTCTCTCACACACACACACACTCCCTCTCGCACAGCCTCGCGCACACACTCTCTCTCACACACACACACACTCCCTCTCGCACAGTCTCGCGCACACACTCTCTCACACACACACACACTCCCTCTCGCACAGCCTCGCGCACACACACTCTCTCTCACACACACACACTCCCTCTCGCACAGCCTCGCACACACACTCTCTCACACACACACACACTCCCTCTCGCACAGCCTCGCGCACACACTCTCTCACACACACACACACTCCCTCTCGCAGAGTCTCGCACACA
>NW_028225185.1:30475730-30478230 GCF_052327205.1 Somniosus microcephalus
CTCCCTCTCGCACAGTCTCGCACACACTCTCTCTCACACACACACACTCCCTCTCGCACAGCCTCGCGCACACACTCTCTCACACACACACACACTCCCTCTCGCACAGCCTCGCGCACACACTCTCTCACACACACACACACTCCCTCTCGCACAGCCTCGCGCACACACTCTCTCACACACACACACACACTCCCTCTCGCACAGCCTCGCGCACACTCTCTCTCACACACACACTCCCTCTCGCACAGCCTCGCGCACACTCTCTCTCACACACACACTCCCTCTCACACAGTCTCGCGCACACACTCTCTCACACACACACACACTCTCCCTCTCGCACAGCCTCGCGCACACACTCTCTCACACTCACACACACACTCCCTCTCGCACAGCCTCGCGCACACACGCTCTCACACACACACACACACTCCCTCTCGCACAGCCTCGCGCACACTCTCTCTTACACACACACTCCCTCTCGCACAGCCTCGCGCACACACTCTCTCTCACACACACACACTCCCTGTCGCACAGCCTCGCGCGCAGACTCTCTCACACACACACACACTCCCTCTCGCACAGCCTCGCGCACACACTCTCTCACACACACACAATCCCTCTCGCACAGCCTCGCGCACACACTCTCTCTCACACACACACAGTCCCTCTCGCACAGTCTCGCGCACACACTCTCTCTCACACTCACACACACTCCCTCTCGCACAGTCTCGTGCACACACTCTCTCTCACACACACACACTCCCTCTCACACAGTCTCGCACACACACTCTCTCTCACACTCACACACACTCCCTCTCGCACAGCCTCGCGCACACACACTCTCTCACACACACACACACTCCCTCTCGCACAGCCTCGCACACACACTCTCTCACACACACACACACTCCCTCTCGCACAGTCTCGCGCACACACTCTCTCACACACACACACACACTCCCTCTCGCACAGTCTCGCGCACACACTCTCTCACACACACACACACTCCCTCTCGCACAGCCTCGCGCACACACTCTCTCACACACACACACACACTCCCTCTCGCACAGCCTCGCACACACACTCTCTCACACACACACACACTCCCTCTCGCACAGTCTCGCGCACACACTCTCTCACACACACACACACACTCCCTCTCGCACAGTCTCGCGCACACACTCTCTCACACACACACACACTCCCTCTCGCACAGCCTCGCGCACACACTCTCTCACACACACACACACACTCCCTCTCGCACAGTCTCGCGCACACACTCTCTCACACACACACACTCCCTCTCGCACAGCCTCGCACACACTCTCTCTCACACACACACACTCTCCGTCTCGAACAGTCTCGCGCCCACACTCTCTCACACACACACACACACTCCCTCTCGCACAGTCTCGCGCACACACTCTCTCACACACACACACACTCCCTCTCGCACAGCCTCCGCACACACTCTCTCACACACACACACACTCCCTCTCGCACAGCCTCCGCACACACTCTCTCACACACACACACACTCCCTCTCGCACAGTCTCGCGCACACACTCTCTCACACACACACACACTCCCTCTCGCACAGCCTCCGCACACACTCTCTCACACACACACACACTCCCTCTCGCACAGCCTCGCGCACACACTCTCTCACACACACACACACTCCCTCTCGCACAGCCTCGCGCACACACTCTCTCACACACACACACACTCCCTCTCGCACAGCCTCGCGCACACACTCTCTCACACACACACACACTCCCTCTCGCACAGCCTCGCGCACACACTCTCTCACACACACACACACTCCCTCTCGCACAGCCTCGCGCACACACACACTCTCTCACACACACACACACTCCCTCTCACACGGTCTCGCACACACACTCTCTCTCACACTCACACACACTCCCTCTCGCACAGCCTCGCGCACACACACTCTCTCACACACACACACACTCCCTCTCACACAGCCTCGCACACACACACTCTCTCACACACACACACACACTCCCTCTCGCACAGTCTCGCGCACACACTCTCTCACACACACACACACTCCCTCTCGCACAGCCTCGCACACACTCTCTCACACACACACACACACTCCCTCTCGCACAGCCTCGCACACACACACTCTCTCACACACACACACTCCCTCTCGCACAGCCTCGCGCACACACTCTCTCACACACACACACACTCCCTCTCGCACAGCCTCGCGCACACACTCTCTCACACACACACACACTCCCTCTCGCACAGCCTCGCGCACACACTCTCTCACACACACACACACACACTCCCTCTCGCACAGCCTCGCGCACACACTCTCTCACACACACACACACTCCCTCTCGCACAGCCTCGCGCACACACTCTCTCACACACACACACACTCCCTCTCGCACAGCCTCGCGCACACACTCTCTCACACACACACACACTCCCTCTCGCACAGTCTCGCGCACACACTCTC
>NW_028225185.1:30483230-30493806 GCF_052327205.1 Somniosus microcephalus
CTCCCTCTCGCACAGCCTCGCGCTCACACTCTCTCACACACACACACTCCCTCTCGCACAGCCTCGCGCACACACTCTCTCACACACACACACACTCCCTCTCGCACAGCCTCGCGCACACACTCTCTCACACACACACACACTCCCTCTCGCACAGCCTCGCGCACACACTCTCTCTCACACACACGCGCACTCCCTCTCGCAGTCTCGCGCACACACTCTCTCTCACACACACACACTCCCTCTCGCACAGCCTCGCGCACACACTCTCTCTCACACACACACTCCCTCTCGCACAGCCTCGCGCACACACTCTCTCACACACACACACACTCCCTCTCGCACAGTCTCGCGCACACACTCTCTCTCACACTCACACACACTCCCTCTCGCACAGCCTCGCGCACACACTCTCTCTCACACACACACACACTCCCTCTCGCACAGTCTCGCGCACACACTCTCTCACACACACACTCCCTCTCGCACAGCCTCGCGCACACACACTCTCTCACACTCACACACACTCCCTCTCGCACAGCCTCGCGCACACACTCTCTCTCACACACACACTCTCCCTCTCGCACAGCCTCGCGCACACACTCTCTCACACACACACACACTCCCTCTCGCACAGCCTCGCGCACACACTCTCTCACACACGCGCACTCCCTCTCGCAGTCTCGCGCACACACTCTCTCACACACACACACACTCCCTCTCGCACAGTCTCGCGCACACACTCTCTCTCACACTCACACACACTCCCTCTCGCACAGCCTCGCGCACACACTCTCTCTCACACACACACACACTCCCTCTCGCACAGTCTCGCGCACACACTCTCTCACACACACACTCCCTCTCGCACAGCCTCGCGCACACACACTCTCTCACACTCACACACACTCCCTCTCGCACAGCCTCGCGCACACACTCTCTCTCACACACACACTCTCCCTCTCGCACAGCCTCGCGCTCACACTCTCTCACACACACACACTCCCTCTCGCACAGCCTCGCGCACACACTCTCTCTCACACACACACACTCCCTCTCGCACAGCCTCGCGCACACACTCTCTCTCACACACACACACTCCCTCTTGCACAGCCTCACGCACGCACTCTCTCACACACACACACTCCCTCTCGCACAGCCTCGCGCACACACTCTCTCTCACACACACACACACTCCCTCTCGCACAGCCTCGCACACACTCTCTCTCACACACACACACTCCCTCTCGCACAGCCTCGCGCACACACTCTCTCTCACACACACACACTCCCTCTTGCACAGCCTCACACACACTCTCTCTCACACACACACACACTCCCTCTCGCACAGCCTCGCGCACACACTCTCTCTCACACACACACACTCCCTCTCGCACAGCCTCGCGCACACACACTCCCTCACACACACACACTCCCTCTCGCACAGCCTCGCACACACTCTCTCACACACACACACTCCCTCTCGCACAGCCTCGCGCACACACTCTCTCACACACACACACACTCCCTCTCGCACAGTCTCGCGCACACACTCTCTCTCACACACACACACTCCCTCTCGCACAGCCTCGCGCACACACTCTCTCACACACACACACACTCCCTCTCGCACAGCCTCGCACACACACTCTCTCTCACACACACACTCCCTCTCGCACAGCCTCGCGCACACACTCTCTCACACACACACACACTCCCTCTCGCACAGCCTCGCGCACACACTCTCTCTCACACACACACACACTCCCTCTCGCACAGCCTCGCGCACACACTCTCTCTCACACACACACACACTCCCTCTCGCACAGCCTCGCGCACACACTCTCTCTCACACACACACACACTCCCTCTCGCACAGCCTCGCACACACACTCTCTCTCACACACACACACACTCCCTCTCGCACAGCCTCGCGCACACACTCTCTCTCACACACACACACACTCCCTCTCGCACAGTCTCGCGCACACTCTCTCTCACACACACACACACTCCCTCTCGCACAGTCTCGCGCACACTCTCTCACACACACACACACACTCCCTCTCGCACAGCCTCGCGCACACACTCTCTCTCACACACACACACTCCCTCTCGCACAGTCTCGCGCACACACTCTCTCACACACACACACACTCCCTCTCGCACAGCCTCGCGCACACACTCTCTCTCACACACACACACTCCCTCTCGCACAGCCTCGCGCACACACTCTCTCACACACACACACTCTCCCTCTCGCACAGTCTCGCGCACACACTCTCTCACACACACACACACACCCTCTTGCACAGCCTCGCGCACACACTCTCTCTCACACACACACACTCCCTCTCGCACAGTCTCGCGCACACACTCTCTCTCACACACACACACACTCCCTCTCGCACAGCCTCGCGCACACACTCTCTCTCTCACACACACACTCCCTCTCGCACAGTCTCGCGCGCACACTCTCTCTCCCACACACACACTCCCTCTCGCACAGCCTCGCGCACACACTCTCTCTCACACCCACACACACTCCCTCTCGCACAGCCTCGCGCACACACTCTCTCACACACACACACACTCCCTCTCGCACAGCCTCGCGCACACACTCTCTCACACGCACACACACACTCCCTCTCGCACAGCCTCGCGCAAACACTCTCTCACACTCACACACACTCCCTCTCGCACAGCCTCGCGCACACACTCTCTCACACACACACACACACTCCCTCTCGCACAGCCTCGCGCACACACTCTCTCTCTCACACACATACTCCCTCTCGCACAGTCTCGCGCGCACACTCTCTCTCCCACACACACACTCCCTCTCGCACAGCCTCGCGCACACACTCTCTCTCACACCCACACACACTCCCTCTCGCACAGCCTCGCGCACACACTCTCTCACACACACACACACTCCCTCTCGCACAGCCTCGCGCACACACTCTCTCACACGCACACACACACTCCCTCTCGCACAGCCTCGCGCAAACACTCTCTCACACTCACACACACTCCCTCTCGCACAGCCTCGCACACACACTCTCACACACACACACACACCCTCTCGCACAGCCTCGCGCACACACTCTCTCACACACACACACACTCCCTCTCGCACAGTCTCGCACACACTCTCTCACACACACACGCACACTCCCTCTCGCACAGCCTCGCGCACACACTCTCTCTCACACACACACACACTCCCTCTCGCACAATCTCGCACACACTCTCTCACACACACATACACACTCCCTCTCGCACAGCCTCGCACACACACTCTCTCACGCACACACACACTCCCTCTCGCACAGCCTCGCACACACACTCTCTCACACACTCACACACTCCCTCTCGCACAGCCTCGCGCACACACTCTCTCACACACACACACACTCCCTCTCGCACAGCCTCGCGCACACACTCTCACACACACACACACACTCCCTCTCGCACAGCCTCGCGCACACACTCTCTCACACACACACACTCCCTCTCGCACAGCCTCGCGCACACACTCTCACACACACACACACACTCCCTCTCGCACAGCCTCGCGCACACACTCTCTCACACACACTCACACTCCCTCTCGCACAGCCTCGCGCACACACTCTCTCACACACACACACACTCCCTCTCGCACAGTCTCGCGCACACACTCTCTCACACACACACACACTCCCTCTCGCACAGCCTCGCGCACACACTCTCTCTCACACACACACACACACTCCCTCTCGCACAGCCTCGCGCACTCACTCTCTCACACACACACACACTCCCTCTCGCACAGTCTCGCGCACAAACTCTCTCTCTCACACACACACTCCCTCTCGCACAGCCTCGCGCACACACTCTCTCTCACACATACACACACTCCCTCTCGCACAGCCTCGCGCACACTCTCTCTCACACACACACACACTCCCTCTCGCACAGCCTCGCGCACACACTCTCTCACACACACACACACTCCCTCTCGCACAGCCTCGCGCACACACTCTCTCTCACACACACACACACTCCCTCTCGCACAGTCTCGCGCACACTCTCTCACACACACACACACACTCCCTCTCGCAGAGCCTCGCGCACACACTCTCTCACACACACACACACTCCCTCTCGCACAGCCTCGCACACACACTCTCTCTCACACACACACACACTCCCTCTCGCACAGCCTCGCGCACACACTCTCTCTCACACACACACACACTCCCTCTCGCACAGCCTCGCGCACACACTCTCTCTCACACACACACACACACTCCCTCTCGCACAGCCTCGCGCACTCACTCTCTCACACACACACACACTCCCTCTCGCACAGTCTCGCGCACAAACTCTCTCTGTCACACACACACTCCCTCTCGCACAGCCTCGCGCACAAACTCTCTCTCACACACACACACACTCCCTCTCGCACAGCCTCGCGCACACACTCTCTCTCACACATACACACACTCCCTCTCGCACAGCCTCGCGCACACACTCTCTTCACACACACACACACTCCCTCTCGCACAGCCTCGCGCACACACTCTCTCTCACACACACACACACTCCCTCTCGCACAGCCTCACGCACACTCTCTCTCACACACACACTCCCTCTCGCACAGCCTCGCGCACACTCTCTCTCACACACACACTCCCTCTCGCACAGTCCTCGCGCACTACACTCTCTCACACACACACACACTCTCCCTCTCGCACAGCCTCGCGCACACACTCTCTCACACACACACACACACTCCCTCTCGCACAGCCTCTGCGCACACTCTCTCTCACACACACACTCCCTCTCGCACAGCCTCGCGCACACACTCTCTCTCACACACACACACTCCCTGTCGCACAGCCTCGCGCACACACTCTCACACACACACACACTCCCTCTCGCACAGCCTCGCGCACACACTCTCTCACACACACACAATCCCTCTCGCACAGCCTCGCGCACACACTCTCTCTCACACCCACACAGTCCCCTCTCGCACAGTCTCGCGCACACACTCTCTCTCACACTCACACACACTCCCTCTCGCACAGTCTCATGCACACACTCTCTCTCACACACACACACTCCCTCTCACACAGTCTCGCACACACACTCTCTCTCACACTCACACACACTCCCTCTCGCACAGCCTCGCGCACACACACTCTCTCACACACACACACTCCCTCTCGCACAGCTCTCAGCACACACTCTCTCACACACACACACACTCCCTCTCGCACAGCTCGCGCACACACTCTCACACACACACACACTCCCTCTCGCACAGTCTCGCGCACACACTCTCTCACACACACACACTACTCCCTCTCGCACAGCTCTCGCGCACACACTCTCTCACACACACACACACACTCCCTCTCGCACAGCCTCGCACACACACTCTCTCACACACACACACACTCCCTCTCGCACAGTCTCGCGCACACACTCTCTCACACACACACACACTCCCTCTCGCACAGCTCGCGCACACACTCTCTCACACACACACACACTCCCTCTCGCACAGCCTCGCGCACACACTCTCTCACACACACACACACACTCCCTCTCGCACAGTCCTCGCGCACACACTCTCTCACACACACACACACTCCTCTCGCACAGCCTCGCCACACACTCTCTCACACACACACACACTCCCTCTCGCACAGGCCTCGCGCACACACTCTCTCACACACACACACACTCCCTCTCGCACAGCCTCGCCACACACTCTCTCACACACACACACACTCCCTCTCGCACAGCTCGCGCACACACTCTCTCACACACACACACACTCCCTCTCGCACAGCCTCGCGCACACACTCTCTCACACACACACACACTACCTCTCGCACAGCCTCGCGCACACACTCTCTCACACACACACACACTCCCTCTCGCACAGCCTCGCCACACACTCTCTCACACACACACACACTCCCTCTCGCACAGCCTCGCGCACACACTCTCTCACACACACACACACTCCCTCTCGCACAGCCTCGCGCACACACTCTCTCACACACACACACACTCCCTCTCGCACAGCTCGCGCACACACACTCTCTCTCACAACTCACACACACTCCCTCTCGCACAGCCTCGCGCACACACACTCTCTCACACACACACACACTCCCCTCTCGCACAGCCTCGCACACACACACTCTCTCACACACACACACACTCCCTCTCGCACAGCCTCGCGCACACACTCTCTCACACACACACACACTCCCTCTCGCACAGCCTCGCACACACACACTCTCTCACACACACACACACTCCCTCTCGCACAGCCTCGCGCACACACTCTCTCACACACACACACACTCCCTCTCGCACAGCCTCGCGCACACACCTCTCTCACACACACACACACTCCCTCTCGCACAGCCTCGCGCACACACTCTCTCACACACACACACACTCCCCTCTCGCACAGCCTCGCGCACACACACTCTCACACACACACACACACTCCCTCTCGCACAGCCTCGCGCACACACTCTCTCACACACACACACACTCCCTCTCGCACAGCCTCGCGCACACACTCTCTCACACACACACACACTCCCTCTCGCACAGCCTCGCGCACACACTCTCTCACACACACACACACTCCCTCTCGCACAGCTCGCGCACACACTCTCTCACACACACACACACTCCCTCTCGCACAGCCTCGCGCACACACTCTCTCACACACACACACACTCCCTCTCGCACAGCCTCGCGCACACACTCTCTCACACACACACACACTCCCTCTCGCACAGCCTCGCGCACACACTCTCTCCACACACACACACACTCCCTCTCGCACAGCCCTCGCGCACACACTCTCTCACACACACACACACTCCCTCTCGCACAGTCTCGACGCAACACACTCTCCTCACACACACACACACTCCCTCTCGCACAGCCCTCGCGCACACACTCTCTCTCACACACACACACACTCCCTCTCGCACAGCCTCGCGCACACACTCTCTCTCACACACACACACACTCCCTCTCGCACAGCTCGCGCACACACTCTCTCACACACACACACACTCCCTCTCGCACAGCCTCGCGCACACACTCTCTCACACACACACACACTCCCTCTCGCACAGCCTCGCGCTCACACTCTCTCTCACACACACACACTCCCTCTCGCACAGTCTCGCGCACCACTCTCTCACACACACACACACTCCCTCTCGCACAGCCTCGCGCACACACTCTCTCTCACACACACACACTCCCTCTCGCACAGTCTCGCGCACACACTCTCACACACACACACACACTCCCTCTCGCACAGCCTCGCGCACACACTCTCTCTCACACACACACACTCCCTCTCGCACAGCCTCGCGCCACACTCTCTCACACACACACACACTCCCTCTCGCACAGCCTCGCGCACACACTCTCTCACACACACACACACTCCCTCTCGCACAGCCTCGCGCACACACTCTCTCACACACACACACACTCCCTCTCGCACAGTCCTCGCGCACACACTCTCTCACACACACACACACTCCCTCTCGCACAGCCTCGCGCACACACTCTCTCACACACACACACACTCCCTCTCGCACAGCCTCGCGCACACACTCTCTCACACACACACACACTCCCTCTCGCACAGCCTCGCGCACACACTCCTCTCACACACACACACACTCCCTCTCGCACAGCCTCGCGCACACACTCTCTCTCACACACACACACACTCCCTCTCGCACAGCCTCGCGCACACACTCTCTCACACACACACACACTCCCTCTCGCACAGCCTCGCGCACACACTCTCTCACACACACACACACTCCCTCTCGCACAGCCTCGCGCACACACTCTCTCTCACACACACACACTCCCTCTCGCACAGCTCGCGCACACACTCTCTCACACACACACACTCCCTCTCGCACAGCCTCGCGCACACACTCTCACACACACACACACTCCCTCTCGCACAGCCTCGCGCACACACTCTCTCTCACACACACACACTCCCTCTCGCACAGTCCTCGCGCACACACTCTCACACACACACACACTCCCTCTCGCACAGCCTCGCGCACACACTCTCTCACACACACACACACTCCCTCTCGCACAGCCTCGCGCACACACTCTCTCTCACACACACACACACTACCCTCTCGCACAGTCTCGCGCACACACTCTCTCACACACACACACACTCCCCTCTCGCACAGCCTCGCGCACACACTCGTCTCACACACACACACACTCCCTCTCGCACAAGCCTCGCGCACACACTCTCTCACACACACACACACTCCCTCTCGCACAGCCTCGCGCACACACTCTCTCACACACACACACACTCCCTCTCGCACAGCCTCGCGCACACACTCTCTCACACACACACACACTCCCTCTCGCACAGTCTCGCGCACACACTCTCTCACACACACACACACTCCCTCTCGCACAGTCTCGCACACACACTCTCTCACACACACACACACTCCCTCTCGCACAGCTCGCGCACACACTCTCTCTCACACACACACACACTCCCTCTCGCACAGTCTCGCGCACACACTCTCTCACACACACACACACTCCCTCTCGCACAGCCTCGCGCACACACTCTCTCACACACACACACCCACTCCCTCTCGCACAGCCTCGCGCACACACTCTCTCACACACACACACACTCCCTCTCGCACAGCCTCGCGCACACACTCTCTCACACACACACACACTCCCTCTCGCACAGCCTCGCGCACACACTCTCTCTCACACACACACACTCCCTCTCGCACAGTCTCGCGCACACACTCTCTCACACACACACACACACTCCCTCTCGCACAGCTCGCACACACACTCTCTCACACACACACACACTCCCTCTCGCACAGCTCGCGCACACACTCTCTCTCACACACACACACACTCCCTCTCGCACAGTCTCGCGCACACACTCTCTCACACACACACACACTCCCTCTCGCACAGCCTCGCGCACACACTCTCTCTCACACACACACACACTCCCTCTCGCACAGCCTCGCGCACACACTCTCTCACACACACACACACTCCCTCTCGCACAGTCTCGCGCACACACTCTCTCACACACACACACACTCCCTCTCGCACAGCTCGCGCACACACACTCTCTCACACACACACACACTCCCTCTCGCACAGTCTCGCGCACACACTCTCTCACACACACACACACACTCCCTCTCGCACAGCCTCGCACACACACTCTCTCACACACACACACACTCCCTCTCGCACAGCCTCGCGCACACACTCTCTCTCACACACACACACACTCCCTCTCGCACAGTCCTCGCGCACACACTCTCTCACACACACACACACTCCCTCTCGCACAGCCTCGCGCACACACTCTCTCACACACACACACACTCCCTCTCGCACAGCCTCGCGCACACACTCTCTCACACACACACACACTCCCTCTCGCACAGCCTCGCGCACACACTCTCTCACACACACACACACTCCCTCTCGCACAGTCTCGCGCACACACTCTCTCACACACACCACACACTCCCTCTCGCACAGGCCTCGCGCACACACTCTCTCTCACACACACACACACTCCCTCTCGCACAGCCTCGGCACACACACTCTCTCACACACACACACACTCCCTCTCGCACAGCCTCGCGCACACACTCTCTCTCACACACAACACACACTCCCCTCTCGCACAGCCTCGCGCGCACACTCTCTCTCACACACACACACACTCCCTCTCGCAACAGTCCTCGCGCACACACACTCTCTCACACACACACACACTCCCTCTCGCACAGCTCGCGCACACACTCTCTCACACACACACACACTCCCTCTCGCACAGCCTCGCGCACACACTCTCTCTCACACACACACACTCCCTCTCGCACAGTCCTCGCGCACACACTCTCACACACACACACACACTCCCTCTCGCACAGCTCGCGCACACACTCACTCTCTCACACCACACACACTCCCTCTCGCACAGCTCGCGCAGCACTCTCTCTCACACACACACACACTCCCTCTCGCACAGTCTCGCTCACACTCTCTCACACACACACACACTCCCTCTCGCACAGCCTCGCGCACACACTCTCTCTCACACACACACACTCCCTCTCGCACAGTCTCGCGCACACACTCTCACACACACAGCACACACACTCCCTCTCGCACAGCCTCGCGCACACACTCTCTCCTCACACACACACACTCCCTCTCGCACAGCCTCGCGCACACACTCTCACACACACACACACTCCCTCTCGCACAGCTCGCGCACACACTCTCTCTCACACACACACACACTCCCTCTCGCACAGCCTCGCGCACACACTCTCTCACACACACACACACTCCCTCTCGCACAGCCTCGCGCACACACTCTCTCACACACACACACACTCCCTCTCGCACAGTCCTCGCGCACACACTCTCTCACACACACACACACTCCTCTCGCACAGCCTCGCGCACACACTCT
>NW_028225185.1:30509306-30549306 GCF_052327205.1 Somniosus microcephalus
ACACACACACTCCCTCTCGCACAGCCTCGCGCACACACACTCTCACACACACACACACTCCCTCTCGCACAGCCTCGCACACACTCTCTCTCACACACACACACTCCCTCTCGCACAGCCTCGCACACACTCTCTCACACACACACACACACTCCCTCTCGCACAGCCTCGCACACACACTCTCTCACACACACACACACACTCCCTCTCGCACAGCCTCGCACACACACTCTCTCACACACACACACACTCCCTCTCGCACAGCCTCGTGCACACACTCTCACACACACACACACTCCCCCTCGCACAGCCTCGCGCACACACTCTCTCACACACACACACACTCCCTCTCGCACAGCCTCGCGCACACACTCTCTCACACACACACACACTCCCTCTCGCACAGCCTCGCACACACACTCTCTCTCACACACACACACTCCCTCTCGCACAGCCTCGCGCACACACTCTCTCACACACACACACACTCCCTCTCGCGCAGCCTCGCGCACACACTCTCTCTCTCTCACACACACACTCCCTCTCGCACAGCCTCGCGCACACACTCTCTCTCTCTCACACACACACTCCCTCTCGCACAGCCTCGCGCACACACTCTCTCTCACACACACACACTCCCTCTCGCACAGCCTCGCACACACACTCTCTCACACACACACACACTCCCTCTCGCGCAGCCTCGCGCACACACTCTCTCACACACACACACACACTCCCTCTCGCACAGCCTCGCGCACACACTCTCTCACACACACACACACACTCCCTCTCGCACAGCCTCGCGCACACACTCTCTCTCACACACACACACACTCCCTCTCGCACAGCCTTGCGCACACACTCTCTCTCACACACACACTCCCTCTCGCACAGCCTCGCGCACACACTCTCACACACACACACTCCCTCTCGCACAGTCTCGCGCACACACTCTCTCTCACACACACACACTCCCTCTCGCGCAGCCTCGCGCACACACTCTCTCACACACACACACACTCCCTCTCGCACAGCCTCGCGCACACACTCTCTCACACACACACACACTCCCTCTCGCACAGCCTCGTGCACACACTCTCTCACACACACACACACTCCCTCTCGCACAGCCTCGCGCACACACACTCTCTCACACACACACTCCCTCTCGCAAAGTCTCGCGCACACACTCTCTCACACACACACACACTCCCTCTCGCACAGCCTCGCGCACACACTCTCTCTCACACACACACTCCCTCTCGCACAGTCTCGCGCACACACTCTCTCACACACACACACACTCCCTCTCGCACAGCCTCGCGCACACACTCTCTCACACACACACACTCCCTCTCGCACAGCCTCGCGCACACACTCTCTCTCACACACACACTCCCTCTCGCACAGTCTCGCGCACACACTCTCTCTCACACACACACACTCCCTCTCGCACAGCCTCGCGCACACACTCTCTCTCACACACACACACTCCCTCTCGCACAGCCTCGCGCACACACTCTCTCACACACACACACTCCCTCTCGCACAGCCTCGCGCACACACTCTCTCACACACACACACACTCCCTCTCGCACAGCCTCGCGCACACTCTCTCTCTCACACACACACACACACTCCCTCTCGCACAGCCTCGCGCACACACTCTCTCACACACACACACACTCCCTCTCGCACAGCCTCGCGCACACACTCTCTCACACACACACACACTCCCTCTCGCACAGCCTCGCGCACACACTCTCTCACACACACACACACTCCCTCTCGCACAGCCTCGCGCACACTCTCTCTCTCACACACACACACACACTCCCTCTCGCACAGTCTCGCGCACACACTCTCTCACACACACACACACACTCCCTCTCGCACAGTCTCGCGCACACACTCTCTCACACACACACACTCCCTCTCGCACAGCCTCGCGCACACACTCTCTCACACACACACACACTCCCTCTCGCACAGTCTCGCGCACACACTCTCTCTCACACACACACACTCCCTCTCGCACAGCCTCGTGCACACACTCTCTCACACACACACACACTCCCTCTCGCACAGCCTCGCGCACACACTCTCTCACACACACACACACTCCCTCTCGCACAGCCTCGCGCACACACTCTCTCTCACACACACACACTCCCTCTCGCACTGCCTCGCGCACACACTCTCTCACACACACACACTCCCTCTCGCACAGCCTCGCGCACACACTCTCTCTCACACACACACACACTCCCTCTCGCACAGCCTCGCGCACACACTCTCTCTCACACACACACACACTCCCTCTCGCACAGCCTTGCGCACACACTCTCTCACACACACACACTCCCTCTCGCACAGTCTCGCACACACACTCTCTCTGACACGCACACTCCCTCTCGCACAGTCTCGCGCACACACTCTCTCACACACACACACTCCCTCTCGCACAGTCTCGCGCACACACTCTCTCACACACACACAGACTCCCTCTCGCACAGCCTCGCGCACACACACTCTCTCACACACACACACTCCCTCTCGCACAGTCTCGCACACACACTCTCTCTCACACACACACACTCCCTCTCGCACAGCCTCGCACACACACTCTCTCTGACACGCACACTCCCTCTCGCACAGTCTCGCGCACACACTCTCTCACACACACACACACACTCCCTCTCGCACAGCCTCGCACACACACTCTCTCTCACACACACACACACTCCCTCTCGCACAGCCTCTCGCACACACTCTCTCACACACACACACTCCTTTTCGCACAGCCTCGCGCACACACTCTCTCACACACACACACACTCCCTCTCGCACAGTCTCGCGCACACACTCTCTCACACACACACACTCCCTCTCGCACAGTCTCGCGCACACACTCTCTCACACACACACACACACTCCCTCTCGCACAGCCTCGCGCACACACACTCTCTCACACACACACACTCCCTCTCGCACAGTCTCGCACACACACTCTCTCACACACACACACACTCCCTCTCGCACAGCCTCGCGCACACACTCTCTCACACACACACACACACTCCCTCTCGCACAGTCTCGCGCACACACTCTCTCTCACACACACACACTCCCTCTCGCACAGTCTCGCACACACACTCTCTCTCTCACACACACACACTCCCTCTCGCACAGCCTCGCGCACACACTCTCTCTCACACACACACACACTCCCTCTCGCACAGTCTCGCACACACACTCTCTCTCACACACACACACTCCCTCTCGCACAGTCTCGCGCACACACTCTCTCACACACACACACTCCCTCTCGCACAGTCTCGCGCACACACTCTCTCACACACACACACACTCCCTCTCGCACAGCCTCGCACACACACTCTCTCACACACACACACACTCCCTCTCGCACAGCCTCGCGCACACACTCTCTCACACACACACACTCCCTCTCGCACAGCCTCGCGCACACACTCTCTCTCACACACACACACTCCCTCTCGCACAGCCTCGCGCACACACTCTCTCACACACACACACTCCCTCTCGCACAGCCTCGCGCACACACACTCTCTCACACACACACACACTCCCTCTCGCACAGCCTCGCGCACACACTCTCACACACACACACACACTCCCTCTCGCACAGCCTCGCACACACACTCTCTCTCACACACACACTCCCTCTCGCACAGTCTCGCACACTCTCTCTCACACACACACACACTCCCTCTCGCACAGCCTCGCGCACACACTCTCTCACACACACACACACTCCCTCTCGCACAGCCTCGCGCACACACTCTCTCACACACACACACTCCCTCTCGCACAGCCTCGCGCACACACTCTCTCACACACACACACTCCCTCTCGCACACACACTCTCTCTCACACACACACACTCCCTCTCGCACAGCCTCGCACACACACTCTCTCTCACACACACACACTCCCTCTCGCACAGCCTCGCACACACACTCTCTCTCACACACACACACTCCCTCTCGCACAGCCTCGCGCACACACTCTCTCACACACACACACACACACCCTCTCGCACAGCCTCGCGCACACACTCTCTCACACACACACACTCCCTCTCGCACAGCCTCGAGCACACACACTCTCTCACACACACACACTCCCTCTCGCACAGCCTCGCGCACACACTCTCACACACACACACACACTCCCTCTCGCACAGTCTCGCGCACACACTCTCTCACACACACACACTCCCTCTCGCACAGCCTCGTGCACACACTCTCTCACACACACACACTCCCTCTCGCACAGCCTCGCGCACACACTCTCTCTCACACACACACACTCCCTCTCGCACAGCCTCGCGCACACACACTCTCACACACACACACACTCCCTCTCGCACAGCCTCGCACACACTCTCTCTCACACACACACACTCCCTCTCGCACAGCCTCGCGCACACACACTCTCACACACACACACACTCCCTCTCGCACAGCCTCGCACACACTCTCTCACACACACACACTCCCTCTCGTAGAGCCTCGCGCACACACTCTCACACACACACACACACTCCCTCTCGCACAGCCTCGCACACACACTCTCTCTCACACACACACACACTCTCCCTCTCGCACAGCCTCGCACACACTCTCTCACACACACACACACACTCCCTCTCGCACAGCCTCGCGCACACACACTCTCTCACACACACACACACACTCCCTCTCGCACAGCCTCGCGCACACACTCTCTCTCACACACACACACTCCCTCTCGCACAGCCTCGCGCGCACACTCTCTCTCACACACACACACTCCCTCTCGCACAGTCTCGCGCACACACTCTCTCACACACACACACTCCCTCTCGCACAGCCTCGCGCACACACTCTCTCTCACACACACACACACTCCCTCTCGCACAGCCTCGCACACACACTCTCTCTCACACACACACACACTCCCTCTCGCACAGTCTCGCACACACACTCTCTCTCACACACACACACACTCCCTCTCGCACAGCCTCGCGCACACACTCTCTCACACACACACACACTCCCTCTCGCACAGCCTCGCGCACACACTCTCTCACACACACACACACTCCCTCTCGCACAGTCTCGCGCACACACACTCTCACACACACACACACTCCCTCTCGCACAGCCTCGCGCACACACTCTCTCTCACACACACACACTCCCTCTCGCACAGCCTCGCGCACACACTCTCTCTCACACACACACACACTCCCTCTCGCACAGCCTCGCGCACACACTCTCTCACACACACACACACTCCCTCTCGCACAGCCTCGCGCACACACTCTCTCTCACACACACACACTCCCTCTCGCACAGTCTCGCACACACACTCTCTCACACACACACACACACTCCCTCTCGCACAGTCTCGCGCACACACACTCTCACACACACACACTCCCTCTCGCACAGTCTCGCGCACACACTCTCTCACACACACACACACTCCCTCTCGCACAGCCTCGCGCACACACTCTCTCACACACACACACACTCCCTCTCGCACAGCCTCGCGCACACACTCTCTCTCACACACACACACACTCCCTCTCGCACAGCCTTGCGCACACACTCTCCCTCTCGCACAGCCTCGCGCACACACTCTCTCTCACACACACACACACTCCCTCTCGCACAGCCTCGCGCACACACTCTCTCTCACACACACACACTCCCTCTCGCACAGTCTCGCGCACACACTCTCTCACACACACACACTCCCTCTCGCACAGCCTCGCGCACACACTCTCTCACACACACACACACTCCCTCTCGCACAGTCTCGCGCACACACTCTCTCTCACACACACACACACTCCCTCTCGCACAGCCTCGCGCACACACTCTCTCACACACACACACACTCCCTCTCGCACAGTCTCGCGCACACACTCTCTCACACACACACACACTCCCTCTCGCACAGTCTCGCGCACACACTCTCTCACACACACACACTCCCTCTCGCACAGCCTCGCGCACACTCTCTCTCACACACACACACACACTCCCTCTCGCACAGCCTCGCGCACACACTCTCTCTCACACACACACACTCCCTCTCGCACAGCCTCGCGCACACACTCTCTCTCACACACACACACTCCCTCTCGCACAGCCTCGCACACACACTCTCTCACACACACACACACACTCCCTCTCGCACAGCCTCGCGCACACACTCTCTCACACACACACACACTCCCTCTCGCACAGCCTCGCGCACAAACACTCTCTCACACACACACACACTCCCTCTCGCACAGCCTCGCGCACACACTCTCTCTCACACACACACACTCCCTCTCGCACAGCCTCGCGCACACACTCTCCTCACACACACACACACTCCCTCTCGCACAGTCTCGCGCACACACTCTCTCACACACACACACACTCCCTCTCGCACAGCCTCGCGCACACACTCTCTCACACACACACTCCCTCTCGCACAGCCTCGCACACACTCTCTCACACACACACACACACTCCCTCTCGCACAGCCTCGCGCGCACACACTCTCTCACACACACACACACCCTCTCGCACAGCCTCGCGCACACACTCTCTCACACACACACACACTCCCTCTCGCACAGCCTCGCGCACACACTCTCTCTCTCACACACACACTCCCTCTCGCACAGTCTCGCGCACACACTCTCTCACACACACACACTCCCTCTCGCACAGCCTCGCGCACACACTCTCTCTCACACACACACACACTCCCTCTCGCACAGTCTCGCGCACACACTCTCTCACACACACACACACTCCCTCTCGCACAGCCTCGCGCACACTCTCTCTCACACACACACACACTCCCTCTCGCACAGCCTCGCGCACACACTCTCTCTCACACACACACACACTCCCTCTCGCACAGCCTCGCGCACACACTCTCTCACACACACACACACTCCCTCTCGCACAGTCTCGCGCACACACTCTCTCTCACACACACACACTCCCTCTCGCACAGCCTCGCACACACTCTCTCACACACACACACTCTCTCTCGCACAGCCTCGCGCACACACTCTCTCTCACACACACACACACTCCCTCTCGCACAGCCTCGCGCACACACACTCTCTCACACACACACACACTCCCTCTCGCACAGCCTCGCGCACACACTCTCTCACACACACACACACACTCCCTCTCGCACAGCCTCGCGCACACACTCTCTCACACACACACACACTCCCTCTCGCACAGCCTCGCACACACTCTCTCTCTCACACACACACACTCCCTCTCGCACAGCCTCGCGCACACACTCTCTCACACACACACACTCCCTCTCGCACAGCCTCGCGCACACACTCTCTCGCACACACACACACTCCCTCTCGCACAGCCTCGCGCACACACTCTCTCACACACACACACACACTCCCTCTTGCACAGCCTCGCGCACACACTCTCTCACACACACACACACTCCCTCTCGCACAGCCTCGCGCACACACTCTCTCTCACACACACACACACTCCCTCTCGCACAGTCTCGCGCACACTCTCTCTCTCACACACACACTCCCTCTCGCACAGCCTCGCGCACACACACTCTCTCACACACACACACACACTCCCTCTCGCACAGCCTCGCACACACACTCTCTCTCACACACACACACTCCCTCTCGCACAGTCTCGCGCACACACTCTCTCACACACACACACTCCCTCTCGCACAGCCTCGCGCACACACTCTCTCGCACACACACACACTCCCTCTCGCACAGCCTCGCGCACACACTCTCTCTCACACACACACTCCCTCTCGCACAGCCTCGCACACACACTCTCTCTCACACACACACACACTCCCTCTCGCACAGCCTCGCACACACACACTCTCACACACACACACACTCCCTCTCGCACAGTCTCGCGCACACACTCTCTCTCTCACACACACACACTCCCTCTCGCACAGCCTCGCGCACACACTCTCTCTCACACACACACTCACTCCCTCTCGCACAGTCTCGCGCACACACTCTCTCTCACACACACACACTCCCTCTCGCACAGTCTCGCGCACACACTCTCTCACACACACACACACTCCCTCTCGCACAGCCTCGCGCACACACTCTCTCTCACACACACACTCCCTCTCGCACAGTCTCGCGCACACACACTCTCTCACACACACACACACTCCCTCTCGCACAGTCTCGCGCACACACTCTCTCACACACACACACACTCCCTCTCGCACAGCCTCGCGCACACACTCTCTCACACACACACACTCCCTCTCGCACAGTCTCGCGCACACACACACTCTCTCACACACACACACTCCCTCTCGCACAGCCTCGCGCACACACTCTCTCACACACACACACACTCCCTCTCGCACAGTCTCGCGCACACACTCTCTCACACACACACACACACTCCCTCTCGCACAGTCTCGCGCACACACTCTCTCACACACACACACTCTCCCTCTCGCACAGCCTCGCGCACACACTCTCTCACACACACACACACTCCCTCTCGCACAGCCTCGCGCACACACTCGCTCTCACACACACACACTCCCTCTCGCACAGCCTCGCGCACACACTCTCTCTCACACACACACACACTCCCTCTCGCACAGCCTCGCGCACACACTCTCTCACACACACACACACACGCACTCCCTCTCGCACAGCCTCGCGCACACACTCTCTCTCACACACACACTCCCTCTCGCACAGCCTCGCGCACACACTCTCTCACACACACACACACTCCCTCTCGCACAGCCTCGCGCACACACTCTCTCTCACACACACACACACTCCCTCTCGCACAGCCTCGCGCACACACTCTCTCACACACACACACACTCCCTCTCGCACAGCCTCGCGCACACACTCTCTCTCACACACACACACTCCCTCTCGCACAGTCTCGCGCACACACTCTCTCACACACACACACACTCCCTCTCGCACAGTCTCGCGCACACACTCTCTCACACACACACACACTCCCTCTCGCACAGCCTCGCGCACACACTCTCTCTCACACACACACACTCCCTCTCGCACAGTCTCGCGCACACACTCTCTCACACACACACACACACTCCCTCTCGCACAGTCTCTCGCACACACTCTCTCTCACACACACACACACTCCCTCTCGCACAGCCTCGCGCACACACTCTCTCTCACACACACACACTCCCTCTCGCACAGTCTCGCGCACACACTCTCTCACACACACACACACACTCCCTCTCGCACAGTCTCGCGCACACACTCTCTCTCACACACACACACACTCCCTCTCGCACAGTCTCGCGCACACACTCTCTCACACACACACACACACTCCCTCTCGCACAGTCTCTCGCACACACTCTCTCTCACACACACACACACTCCCTCTCGCACAGCCTCGCGCACACACTCTCTCTCACACACACACACTCCCTCTCGCACAGCCTCGCGCACACACTCTCTCAAACACACACACACACTCCCTCTCGCACAGCCTCGCGCGCACACTCTCTCACACACACACACACTCTCTCTCGCACAGTCTCGCGCACACACACTCTCACACACACACACACTCCCTCTCGCACAGCCTCGCGCACACACTCTCTCACACACACACACACTCCCTCTCGCACAGCCTCGCGCACACACTCTCTCACACACACACACACTCCCTCTCGCACAGCCTCGCGCACACTCTCTCTCTCACACAAAGACACACTCCCTCTCGCACAGCCTCGCACACACATTCTCTCTCACACACACACACACTCCCTCTCGCACAGCCTCGCGCACACACTCTCTCTCACACACACACTCCCTCTCGCACAGCCTCGCGCACACACACTCTCTCACACACACACACACTCCCTCTCGCACAGCCTCGCGCACACACTCTCTCACACACACACAAACTCTCTCTCGCACAGCCTCGCGCACACACTCTCTCAAACACACACACACACTCCCTCTCGCACAGCCTCGCGCACACACACTCTCTCACACACACACACACTCCCTCTCGCACAGCCTCGCGCACACACTCTCTCACACACACACAAACTCTCTCTCGCACAGTCTCGCGCACACACACTCTCACACACACACACACTCCCTCTCGCACAGCCTCGCGCACACACTCTCTCACACACACACACACACTCCCTCTCGCACAGCCTCGCGCACACATTCTCTCTCACACACACACACACTCCCTCTCGCACAGCCTCGCGCACACACTCTCTCACACACACACACACTCCCTCTCGCACAGTCTCGCGCACACACACTCTCTCACACACACACACACTCCCTCTCGCACAGTCTCGCGCACACACTCTCTCACACACACACACACACACTCCCTCTCGCACAGCCTCGCGCACACACTCTCTCTCACACACACACACACTCCCTCTCGCACAGCCTCGCGCACACACTCTCTCACACACACACACACACTCCCTCTCGCACAGCCTCGCGCACACTCTCTCACACACACACACACTCCCTCTCGCACAGCCTCGCGCACACACTCTCTCACACACACACACACTCCCTCTCGCACAGCCTCGCGCACACACTCTCTCACACACACACACACACTCCCTCTCGCACAGCCTCGCGCACACACTCTCTCACACACACACAGCACAGCCTCGCGCACACACTCTCTCACACACACACACTCCCTCTCGCACAGTCTCGCGCACACACACTCTCTCACACACACACACACTCCCTCTCGCACAGCCTCGCGCACACACTCTCACACACACACACACACTCCCTCTCGCACAGCCTCGCGCACACACTCTCTCTCTCACACACACACTCCCTCTCGCACAGCCTCGCGCACACACTCTCACACACACACACACACTCCCTCTCGCACAGCCTCGCGCGCACACTCTCTCACACACACACACACACTCCCTCTCGCACAGCCTCGCGCACACACTCTCTCACACACACACACACTCCCTCTCGCACAGCCTCGTGCACACACTCTCACACACACACACACACTCCCTCTCGCACAGCCTCGCGCACACACTCTCTCACACACACACACACTCCCTCTCGCACAGCCTCGCGCACACTCTCTCTCTCACACACACACTCCCTCTCGGGCAGCCTCGCGCACACACTCTCTCTCTCTCACACACACACTCCCTCTCGCACAGCCCCGCGCACACACTCTCTCTCTCTCACACACACACTCCCTCTCGCACAGCCTCGCGCACACACACTCTCTCTCTCACACACACACTCCCTCTCACACAGCCTCGCGCACACACTCTCTCTCACACACACACTCCCTCTCGCGCAGCCTCGCGCACACACTCTCTCACACACACACACACTCCCTCTCGCACAGCCTCGCGCACACACTCTCTCACACACACACACACTCCCTCTCGCACAGCCTCGCGCACACACACTCTCTCACACACACACTCCCTCTCGCACAGTCTCGCGCACACACTCTCTCACACACACACACACTCCCTCTCGCACAGCCTCGCGCACACACTCTCTCTCACACACACACTCCCTCTCGCACAGTCTCGCGCACACACTCTCTCTCACACACACACACTCCCTCTCGCACAGCCTCGCGCACACACTCTCTCACACACACACACACTCCCTCTCGCACAGCCTCGCGCACACACTCTCTCTCACACACACACGCTCCCTCTCGCACAGCCTCGCGCACACACTCTCTCTCACACACACACACACTCCCTCTCGCACAGTCTCGCGCACACACTCTCTCACACACACACACACACACTCCCTCTCGCACAGTCTCGCGCACACACTCTCTCACACACACACACTCCCTCTCGCACAGCCTCGCGCACACACTCTCTCACACACACACACACTCCCTCTCGCACAGTCTCGCGCACACACTCTCTCACACACACACACACTCCCTCTCGCACAGCCTCGCGCACACACTCTCTCACACACACACACACTCCCTCTCGCACAGCCTCGCGCACACTCTCTCTCACACACACACACTCCCTCTCGCACTGCCTCGCGCACACACTCTCTCACACACACACACTCCCTCTCGCACAGCCTCGCGCACACACTCTCTCTCACACACACACACACTCCCTCTCGCACAGCCTCGCGCACACACTCTCTCACACACACACACTCCCTCTCGCACAGTCTCGCACACACACTCTCTCTGACACGCACACTCCCTCTCGCACAGTCTCGCGCACACACTCTCTCACACACACACACTCCCTCTCGCACAGTCTCGCGCACACACTCTCTCACACACACACAGACTCCCTCTCGCACAGCCTCGCGCACACACTCTCTCACACACACACACTCCCTCTCGCACAGTCTCGCGCACACACTCTCTCACACACACACACTCCCTCTCGCACAGCCTCGCGCACACACTCTCTCACACACACTCCCTCTCGCACAGCCTCGCACACACACTCTCTCTGACACGCACACTCCCTCTCGCACAGTCTCGCGCACACACTCTCTCACACACACACACTCCCTCTCGCACAGCCTCGCGCACACACTCTCTCTCACACACACACACACTCCCTCTCGCACAGCCTCGCGCACACACTCTCTCACACACACAAACTCCCTCTCGCACAGTCTCGCACACACACTCTCTCTGACACGCACACTCCCTCTCGCACAGTCTCGCGCACACACTCTCTCACACAAACACACTCCCTCTCGCACAGTCTCGCGCACACACTCTCTCACACACACACAGACTCCCTCTCGCACAGCCTCGCGCACACACACTCTCTCACACACACACACTCCCTCTCGCACAGCCTCGCGCACACACTCTCTCACACACACACACACACTCCCTCTCGCACAGCCTCGCGCACACACTCTCTCACACACACACACACTCCCTCTCGCACAGCCTCGCACACACTCTCTCTCTCACACACACACACTCCCTCTCGCACAGCCTCGCGCACACACTCTCTCACACACACACACTCCCTCTCGCACAGCCTCGCGCACACACTCTCTCGCACACACACACACTCCCTCTCGCACAGCCTCGCGCACACACTCTCTCACACACACACACACACTCCCTCTTGCACAGCCTCGCGCACACACTCTCTCACACACACACACACTCCCTCTCGCACAGCCTCGCGCACACACTCTCTCTCACACACACACACACTCCCTCTCGCACAGTCTCGCGCACACTCTCTCTCTCACACACACACTCCCTCTCGCACAGCCTCGCGCACACACACTCTCTCACACACACACACACACTCCCTCTCGCACAGCCTCGCACACACACTCTCTCTCACACACACACACTCCCTCTCGCACAGTCTCGCGCACACACTCTCTCACACACACACACTCCCTCTCGCACAGCCTCGCGCACACACTCTCTCGCACACACACACACTCCCTCTCGCACAGCCTCGCGCACACACTCTCTCTCACACACACACTCCCTCTCGCACAGCCTCGCACACACACTCTCTCTCACACACACACACACTCCCTCTCGCACAGCCTCGCACACACACACTCTCACACACACACACACTCCCTCTCGCACAGTCTCGCGCACACACTCTCTCTCTCACACACACACACTCCCTCTCGCACAGCCTCGCGCACACACTCTCTCTCACACACACACTCACTCCCTCTCGCACAGTCTCGCGCACACACTCTCTCTCACACACACACACTCCCTCTCGCACAGTCTCGCGCACACACTCTCTCACACACACACACACTCCCTCTCGCACAGCCTCGCGCACACACTCTCTCTCACACACACACTCCCTCTCGCACAGTCTCGCGCACACACACTCTCTCACACACACACACACTCCCTCTCGCACAGTCTCGCGCACACACTCTCTCACACACACACACACTCCCTCTCGCACAGCCTCGCGCACACACTCTCTCACACACACACACTCCCTCTCGCACAGTCTCGCGCACACACACACTCTCTCACACACACACACTCCCTCTCGCACAGCCTCGCGCACACACTCTCTCACACACACACACACTCCCTCTCGCACAGTCTCGCGCACACACTCTCTCACACACACACACACACTCCCTCTCGCACAGTCTCGCGCACACACTCTCTCACACACACACACTCTCCCTCTCGCACAGCCTCGCGCACACACTCTCTCACACACACACACACTCCCTCTCGCACAGCCTCGCGCACACACTCGCTCTCACACACACACACTCCCTCTCGCACAGCCTCGCGCACACACTCTCTCTCACACACACACACACTCCCTCTCGCACAGCCTCGCGCACACACTCTCTCACACACACACACACACGCACTCCCTCTCGCACAGCCTCGCGCACACACTCTCTCTCACACACACACTCCCTCTCGCACAGCCTCGCGCACACACTCTCTCACACACACACACACTCCCTCTCGCACAGCCTCGCGCACACACTCTCTCTCACACACACACACACTCCCTCTCGCACAGCCTCGCGCACACACTCTCTCACACACACACACACTCCCTCTCGCACAGCCTCGCGCACACACTCTCTCTCACACACACACACTCCCTCTCGCACAGTCTCGCGCACACACTCTCTCACACACACACACACTCCCTCTCGCACAGTCTCGCGCACACACTCTCTCACACACACACACACTCCCTCTCGCACAGCCTCGCGCACACACTCTCTCTCACACACACACACTCCCTCTCGCACAGTCTCGCGCACACACTCTCTCACACACACACACACACTCCCTCTCGCACAGTCTCTCGCACACACTCTCTCTCACACACACACACACTCCCTCTCGCACAGCCTCGCGCACACACTCTCTCTCACACACACACACTCCCTCTCGCACAGTCTCGCGCACACACTCTCTCACACACACACACACACTCCCTCTCGCACAGTCTCGCGCACACACTCTCTCTCACACACACACACATTCCCTCTCGCACAGTCTCGCGCACACACTCTCTCACACACACACACACACTCCCTCTCGCACAGTCTCTCGCACACACTCTCTCTCACACACACACACACTCCCTCTCGCACAGCCTCGCGCACACACTCTCTCTCACACACACACACTCCCTCTCGCACAGCCTCGCGCACACACTCTCTCAAACACACACACACACTCCCTCTCGCACAGCCTCGCGCGCACACTCTCTCACACACACACACACTCCCTCTCGCACTGCCTCGCGCACACACTCTCTCTCACACACACACACACTCCCTCTCGCACAGCCTCGCGCACACACTCTCTCACACACACACAAACTCTCTCTCGCACAGTCTCGCGCACACACACTCTCACACACACACACACTCCCTCTCGCACAGCCTCGCGCACACACTCTCTCACACACACACACACTCCCTCTCGCACAGCCTCGCGCACACACTCTCTCACACACACACACACTCCCTCTCGCACAGCCTCGCGCACACTCTCTCTCTCACACAAAGACACACTCCCTCTCGCACAGCCTCGCACACACATTCTCTCTCACACACACACACACTCCCTCTCGCACAGCCTCGCGCACACACTCTCTCTCACACACACACTCCCTCTCGCACAGCCTCGCGCACACACACTCTCTCACACACACACACACTCCCTCTCGCACAGCCTCGCGCACACACTCTCTCACACACACACAAACTCTCTCTCGCACAGCCTCGCGCACACACTCTCTCAAACACACACACACACTCCCTCTCGCACAGCCTCGCGCACACACACTCTCTCACACACACACACACTCCCTCTCGCACAGCCTCGCGCACACACTCTCTCACACACACACAAACTCTCTCTCGCACAGTCTCGCGCACACACACTCTCACACACACACACACTCCCTCTCGCACAGCCTCGCGCACACACTCTCTCACACACACACACACACTCCCTCTCGCACAGCCTCGCGCACACATTCTCTCTCACACACACACACACTCCCTCTCGCACAGCCTCGCGCACACACTCTCTCACACACACACACACTCCCTCTCGCACAGTCTCGCGCACACACACTCTCTCACACACACACACACTCCCTCTCGCACAGTCTCGCGCACACACTCTCTCACACACACACACACACACTCCCTCTCGCACAGCCTCGCGCACACACTCTCTCTCACACACACACACACTCCCTCTCGCACAGCCTCGCGCACACACTCTCTCACACACACACACACACTCCCTCTCGCACAGCCTCGCGCACACTCTCTCACACACACACACACTCCCTCTCGCACAGCCTCGCGCACACACTCTCTCACACACACACACACTCCCTCTCGCACAGCCTCGCGCACACACTCTCTCACACACACACACACACTCCCTCTCGCACAGCCTCGCGCACACACTCTCTCACACACACACAGCACAGCCTCGCGCACACACTCTCTCACACACACACACTCCCTCTCGCACAGTCTCGCGCACACACACTCTCTCACACACACACACACTCCCTCTCGCACAGCCTCGCGCACACACTCTCACACACACACACACACTCCCTCTCGCACAGCCTCGCGCACACACTCTCTCTCTCACACACACACTCCCTCTCGCACAGCCTCGCGCACACACTCTCACACACACACACACACTCCCTCTCGCACAGCCTCGCGCGCACACTCTCTCACACACACACACACACTCCCTCTCGCACAGCCTCGCGCACACACTCTCTCACACACACACACACTCCCTCTCGCACAGCCTCGTGCACACACTCTCACACACACACACACACTCCCTCTCGCACAGCCTCGCGCACACACTCTCTCACACACACACACACTCCCTCTCGCACAGCCTCGCGCACACTCTCTCTCTCACACACACACTCCCTCTCGGGCAGCCTCGCGCACACACTCTCTCTCTCTCACACACACACTCCCTCTCGCACAGCCCCGCGCACACACTCTCTCTCTCTCACACACACACTCCCTCTCGCACAGCCTCGCGCACACACACTCTCTCTCTCACACACACACTCCCTCTCACACAGCCTCGCGCACACACTCTCTCTCACACACACACTCCCTCTCGCGCAGCCTCGCGCACACACTCTCTCACACACACACACACTCCCTCTCGCACAGCCTCGCGCACACACTCTCTCACACACACACACACTCCCTCTCGCACAGCCTCGCGCACACACACTCTCTCACACACACACTCCCTCTCGCACAGTCTCGCGCACACACTCTCTCACACACACACACACTCCCTCTCGCACAGCCTCGCGCACACACTCTCTCTCACACACACACTCCCTCTCGCACAGTCTCGCGCACACACTCTCTCTCACACACACACACTCCCTCTCGCACAGCCTCGCGCACACACTCTCTCACACACACACACACTCCCTCTCGCACAGCCTCGCGCACACACTCTCTCTCACACACACACGCTCCCTCTCGCACAGCCTCGCGCACACACTCTCTCTCACACACACACACACTCCCTCTCGCACAGTCTCGCGCACACACTCTCTCACACACACACACACACACTCCCTCTCGCACAGTCTCGCGCACACACTCTCTCACACACACACACTCCCTCTCGCACAGCCTCGCGCACACACTCTCTCACACACACACACACTCCCTCTCGCACAGTCTCGCGCAAACACTCTCTCACACACACACACACTCCCTCTCGCACAGCCTCGCGCACACACTCTCTCACACACACACACACTCCCTCTCGCACAGCCTCGCGCACACTCTCTCTCACACACACACACTCCCTCTCGCACTGCCTCGCGCACACACTCTCTCACACACACACACTCCCTCTCGCACAGCCTCGCGCACACACTCTCTCTCACACACACACACACTCCCTCTCGCACAGCCTCGCGCACACACTCTCTCACACACACACACTCCCTCTCGCACAGTCTCGCACACACACTCTCTCTGACACGCACACTCCCTCTCGCACAGTCTCGCGCACACACTCTCTCACACACACACACTCCCTCTCGCACAGTCTCGCGCACACACTCTCTCACACACACACAGACTCCCTCTCGCACAGCCTCGCGCACACACACTCTCTCACACACACACACTCCCTCTCGCACAGCCTCGCGCACACACTCTCTCACACACACTCCCTCTCGCACAGCCTCGCACACACACTCTCTCTGACACGCACACTCCCTCTCGCACAGTCTCGCGCACACACTCTCTCACACACACACACTCCCTCTCGCACAGCCTCGCGCACACACTCTCTCTCACACACACACACACTCCCTCTCGCACAGCCTCGCGCACACACTCTCTCACACACACACACTCCCTCTCGCACAGTCTCGCACACACACTCTCTCTGACACGCACACTCCCTCTCGCACAGTCTCGCGCACACACTCTCTCACACAAACACACTCCCTCTCGCACAGTCTCGCGCACACACTCTCTCACACACACACAGACTCCCTCTCGCACAGCCTCGCGCACACACACTCTCTCACACACACACACTCCCTCTCGCACAGCCTCGCGCACACACTCTCTCACACACACACACACTCCCTCTCGCACAGCCTCGCACACACACTCTCTCTGACACGCACACTCCCTCTCGCACAGTCTCGCGCACACACTCTCTCACACACACACACTCCCTCTCGCACAGCCTCGCGCACACACTCTCTCACACACACACACACTCCCTCTCGCACAGCCTCGCACACACACTCTCTCTGACACGCACACTCCCTCTCGCACAGTCTCGCGCACACACTCTCTCACACACACACACACTCCCTCTCGCACAGCCTCGCGCACACACTCTCTCACACACACACACTCCCTCTCGCACAGCCTCGCGCACACACTCTCTCACACACACACACACTCCCTCTCGCACAGCCTCGCGCACACACTCTCTCTCACACACACACACTCCCTCTCGCACAGCCTCGCACACACTCTCTCTCACACACACACACACTCCCTCTCGCATAGCCTCGCGCACACACTCTCTCTCACACACACACTCCCTCTCGCACAGCCTCGCGCACACACTCTCTCTCACACACACACACTCCCTCTCGCACAGTCTCGCGCACACACTCTCTCTCTCACACACACACTCCCTCTCGCACAGCCTCGCGCACACACTCTCTCTCACACACACACACTCCCTCTCGCACAGCCTCGCGCACACACTCTCTCTCACACACACACACTCCCTCTCGCACAGTCTCGCACACACACTCTCTCTCACACACACACTCCCTCTCGCACAGTCTCGCGCACACACTCTCTCTCACACACACACACTCCCTCTCGCACAGTCTCGCACACACTCTCTCTCACACACACACACTCCCTCTCGCACAGCCTCGCGCACACACTCTCTCACACACACACACACTCCCTCTCGCACAGCCTCGCGCACACACTCTCTCTCACACACACACACACACTCCCTCTCGCACAGCTTCGCGCACACACTCTCTCACACACACACACACTCCCTCTCGCACAGCCTCGCGCACACACTCTCTCTCACACACACACACGCTCCCTCTCGCACAGTCTCGCGCACACACTCTCACACACACACACACACTCCCTCTCGCACAGCCTCGCACACACTCTCTCTCTCACACACACACACACTCCCTCTCGCACAGCTTCGCGCACACACTCTCTCTCACACACACACACACTCCCTCTCGCACAGCCTCGCGCACACACTCTCTCTCAACCACACACACACTCCCTCTCGCACAGCCTCGCGCACACACTCTCTCACACACACACACTCCCTCTCGCACAGCCTCGCACACTCTCTCTCACACACACACACACTCCCTCTCGCACAGTCTCGCGCACACACTCTCACACACACACACACACTCCCTCTCGCACAGCCTCGCACACACTCTCTCTCTCACACACACACTCCCTCTCGCACAGCCTCGCGCACACACTCTCTCACACACACACACACACTCCCTCTCGCACAGCCTCGCGCACACACTCTCTCTCACACACACACACACTCCCTCTCGCACAGCCTTGCGCACACACTCTCTCTCACACACACACACTCCCTCTCGCACAGCCTCGCGCACACACTCTCTCTCACACACACACACTCCCTCTCGCACAGTCTCGCACACACTCTCTCTCACACACACACACACTCCCTCTCGCACAGCGTCGCGCACACACTCTCTCTCACACACACACACACTCCCTCTCGCACAGCCTCGCACACACTCTCTCTCACACACACACACACTCCCTCTCGCACAGCCTCGCGCACACACTCTCTCACACACACACACACTCCCTCTCGCACAGTCTCGCACACACACTCTCTCACACACACACACACACTCCCTCTCGCACAGCCTCGCGCACACACTCTCTCACACACACACACACACACTCCCTCTCGCACAGCCTCGCACACACACTCTCTCTCACACACACACACACTCCCTCTCGCACAGTCTCGCGCACACACTCTCTCACACACACACACACTCCCTCTCGCACAGCCTCACGCTCACACACTCTCTCTCACACACACACTCCCTCTCGCACAGTCTCGCACACACACTCTCTCACACACACACACACTCCCTCTCGCACAGCCTCGCGCACACACTCTCTCTCACACACACACACTCCCTCTCGCACAGCCTCGCGCACACACACTCTCTCACACACACACACACTCCCTCTCGCACAGCCTCGCGCACACACTCTCTCACACACACACACACTCCCTCTCGCACAGCCTCGCGCACACACTCTCTCTCACTCACACACACACACTCCCTCTCGCACAGCCTCGCGCACACACTCTCTCTCACACACACACACTCCCTCTCACACAGTCTCGCACACACACTCTCTCACACACACACACACTCCCTCTCGCACAGCCTCGCGCACACACTCTCTCTCACACACACACACACTCCCTCTCGCACAGCCTCGCGCACACACTCTCTCACACACACACACACTCCCTCTCGCCCAGCCTCGCGCACACACTCTCTCTCACACACACACACTCCCTCTCACACAGTCTCGCACACACACTCTCTCACACACACACACACTCCCTCTCGCACAGCCTCGCGCACACACTCTCTCACACACACACACACTCCCTCTCGCACAGTCTCGCACACACACTCTCTCACACACACACACACTCCCTCTCGCACAGCCTCGCGCACACACTCTCTCTCACACACACACACACTCCCTCTCGCACAGCCTCGCGCACACACTCTCTCACACACACACACACTCCCTCTCGCACAGCCTCGCGCACACACTCTCTCTCACACACACACACACACTCCCTCTCGCACAGCCTCGCGCACACACTCTCTTACACACACACACACTCCCTCTCGCACAGCCTCGCGCACACACTCTCTCTCACACACACACACACTCCCTCTCGCACAGTCTCGCGCACACACTCTCTCTCACACACACACACTCCCTCTCGCACAGCCTCGCGCACACACACTCTCTCACACACACACACACTCCCTCTCGCATAGCCTCGCGCACACACTCTCTCACACACACACACTCCCTCTCGCACAGCCTCGCGCACACACTCTCTCACACACACACAAACTCCCCCTCGCACAGCCTCGCGCACACACTCTCTCACACACACTCCCTCTCGCACAGCCTCGCACACACACTCTCTCTGACACGCACACTCCCTCTCGCACAGTCTCGCGCACACACTCTCTCACACACACACACTCCCTCTCGCACAGCCTCGCGCACGCACTCTCTCTCACACACACACACACTCCCTCTCGCACAGCCTCGCGCACACACTCTCTCACACACACACACTCCCTCTCGCACAGTCTCGCACACACACTCTCTCTGACACGCACACTCCCTCTCGCACAGTCTCGCGCACACACTCTCTCACACAAACACACTCCCTCTCGCACAGTCTCGCGCACACACTCTCTCACACACACACAGACTCCCTCTCGCACAGCCTCGCGCACACACACTCTCTCACACACACACACTCCCTCTCGCACAGCCTCGCGCACACACTCTCTCACACACACACACACTCCCTCTCGCACAGCCTCGCACACACACTCTCTCTGACACGCACACTCCCTCTCGCACAGTCTCGCGCACACACTCTCTCACACACACACACTCCCTCTCGCACAGCCTCGCGCACACACTCTCTCACACACACACACACTCCCTCTCGCACAGCCTCGCACACACACTCTCTCTGACACGCACACTCCCTCTCGCACAGTCTCGCGCACACACTCTCTCACACACACACACACTCCCTCTCCCACAGCCTCGCGCACACACTCTCTCACACACACACACTCCCTCTCGCACAGCCTCGCGCACACACTCTCTCACACACACACACACTGCCTCTCGCACAGCCTCGCGCACACACTCTCTCACACACACACACACTCCCTCTCGCACAGTCTCGCGCACACACTCTCTCACACACACACACACTCCCTCTCGCACAGTCTCGCACACACTCTCTCTCTCACACACACACACTCCCTCTCGCACAGCCTCGCACACACTCTCTCTCACACACACACACACTCCCTCTCGCATAGCCTCGCGCACACACTCTCTCTCACACACACACTCCCTCTCGCACAGCCTCGCGCACACACTCTCTCTCACACACACACACTCCCTCTCGCACAGTCTCGCGCACACACTCTCTCTCTCACGCACACACTCCCTCTCGCACAGCCTCGCGCACACACTCTCTCTCACACACACACACTCCCTCTCGCACAGCCTCGCGCACACACTCTCTCTCACACACACACACTCCCTCTCGCACAGTCTCGCGCACACACTCTCTCTCTCACACACACACTCCCTCTCGCACAGCCTCGCGCACACACTCTCTCTCACACACACACACTCCCTCTCGCACAGCCTCGCGCACACACTCTCTCTCACACACACACACTCCCTCTCGCACAGTCTCGCACACACACTCTCTCTCACACACACACTCCCTCTCGCACAGTCTCGCGCACACACTCTCTCTCACACACACACACTCCCTCTCGCACAGTCTCGCACACACTCTCTCTCACACACACACACTCCCTCTCGCACAGCCTCGCGCACACACTCTCTCACACACACACACACTCCCTCTCGCACAGCCTCGCGCACACACTCTCTCTCACACACACACACACACTCCCTCTCGCACAGCTTCGCGCACACACTCTCTCACACACACACACACTCCCTCTCGCACAGCCTCGCGCACACACTCTCTCTCACACACACACACGCTCCCTCTCGCACAGTCTCGCGCACACACTCTCACACACACACACACACTCCCTCTCGCACAGCCTCGCACACACTCTCTCTCTCACACACACACACACTCCCTCTCGCACAGCTTCGCGCACACACTCTCTCTCACACACACACACACTCCCTCTCGCACAGCCTCGCGCACACACTCTCTCTCAACCACACACACACTCCCTCTCGCACAGCCTCGCGCACACACTCTCTCACACACACACACTCCCTCTCGCACAGCCTCGCACACTCTCTCTCACACACACACACACTCCCTCTCGCACAGTCTCGCGCACACACTCTCACACACACACACACACTCCCTCTCGCACAGCCTCGCGCACACACTCTCTCTCACACACACACACACTCCCTCTCGCACAGCCTTGCGCACACACTCTCTCTCACACACACACACTCCCTCTCGCACAGCCTCGCGCACACACTCTCTCTCACACACACACACTCCCTCTCGCACAGTCTCGCACACACTCTCTCTCACACACACACACACTCCCTCTCGCACAGCGTCGCACACACACTCTCTCTCACACACACACACACTCCCTCTCGCACAGCCTCGCACACACTCTCTCTCACACACACACACACTCCCTCTCGCACAGCCTCGCGCACACACTCTCTCACACACACACACACTCCCTCTCGCACAGTCTCGCACACACACTCTCTCACACACACACACACACTCCCTCTCGCACAGCCTCGCGCACACACTCTCTCACACACACACACACACACTCCCTCTCGCACAGCCTCGCACACACACTCTCTCTCACACACACACACACTCCCTCTCGCACAGTCTCGCGCACACACTCTCTCACACACACACACTCCCTCTCGCACAGCCTCACGCTCACACACTCTCTCTCACACACACACTCCCTCTCGCACAGTCTCGCACACACACTCTCTCACACACACACACACTCCCTCTCGCACAGCCTCGCGCACACACTCTCTCTCACACACACACACTCCCTCTCGCACAGCCTCGCGCACACACACTCTCTCACACACACACACACTCCCTCTCGCACAGCCTCGCGCACACACTCTCTCACACACACACACACTCCCTCTCGCACAGCCTCGCGCACACACTCTCTCTCACTCACACACACACACTCCCTCTCGCACAGCCTCGCGCACACACTCTCTCTCACACACACACACTCCCTCTCACACAGTCTCGCACACACACTCTCTCACACACACACACACTCCCTCTCGCACAGCCTCGCGCACACACTCTCTCTCACACACACACACTCCCTCTCACACAGCCTCGCGCACACACTCTCTCACACACACACACTCCCTCTCGCACAGCCTCGCGCACACACTCTCTCACACACACACACACTCCCTCTCGCACAGCCTCGCGCACACACTCTCTCTCACACACACACACTCCCTCTCACACAGTCTCGCACACACACTCTCTCACACACACACACACTCCCTCTCGCACAGCCTCGCGCACACACTCTCTCACACACACACACACTCCCTCTCGCACAGTCTCGCACACACACTCTCTCACACACACACACACTCCCTCTCGCACAGCCTCGCGCACACACTCTCTCTCACACACACACACACTCCCTCTCGCACAGCCTCGCGCACACACTCTCTCACACACACACACACTCCCTCTCGCACAGCCTCGCGCACACACTCTCTCACACACACACACACTCCCTCTCGCACAGCCTCGCGCACACACTCTCTCACACACACACACACTCCCTCTCGCACAGCCTCGCGCACACACTCTCTCTCACACACACACACACACTCCCTCTCGCACAGCCTCGCGCACACACTCTCTTACACACACACACACACTCCCTCTCGCACAGCCTCGCGCACACACTCTCTCTCACACACACACACACTCCCTCTCGCACAGTCTCGCGCACACACTCTCTCTCACACACACACACTCCCTCTCGCACAGCCTCGCGCACACACACTCTCTCACACACACACACACTCCCTCTGGCATAGCCTCGCGCACACACTCTCTCACACACACACACTCCCTCTCGCACAGCCTCGCGCACACACTCTCTCACACACACACAAACTCCCCCTCGCACAGCCTCGTGCACACACTCTCTCACACACACACACACTCCCTCTCGCACAGCCTCGCGCACACACTCACTCACACACACACACACTCCCCCTCGCACAGCCTCGCGCACACACACTCTCTCACACACACACACACTCCCTCTCGCACAGCCTCGCGCACACACTCTCTCTCACACACACACACTCCCTCTCGCACAGTCTCGCGCACACACTCTCTCACACACACACACACTCCCTCTCGCACAGTCTCGCGCACACACTCTCTCACACACACACACTCCCTCTCGCACAGCCTCGCGCACACACTCTCTCACACACACACACACTCCCTCTCGCACAGTCTCGCGCACACACACTCTCTCACACACACACACACTCCCTCTCGCACAGCCTCGCGCACACACACTCTCTCTCACACACACACACTCCCTCTCGCACAGCCTCGCGCACACACTCTCTCACACACACACACACTCCCTCTCGCACAGCCTCGCGCACACACACTCTCTCACACACACACACACTCCCTCTCGCACAGCCTCGCGCACACACTCTCTCACACACACACACACTCCCTCTCGCACAGCCTCGCGCACACACTCTCTCTCACACACACACACTCCCTCTCGCACTGCCTCGCGCACACACTCTCTCTCACACACACACACTCCCTCTCGCACAGCCTCGCGCACACACTCTCTCACACACACACACTCCCTCTCGCACAGCCTCGCGCACACACTCTCTCTCACACACACACACACTCCCTCTCGCACAGCCTCGCGCACACACTCTCTCACACACACACACTCCCTCTCGCACAGTCTCGCACACACACTCTCTCTGACACGCACACTCCCTCTCGCACAGTCTCGCGCACACACTCTCTCACACACACACAGACTCCCTCTCGCACAGCCTCGCGCACACACACTCTCTCACACACACACACTCCCTCTCGCACAGCCTCGCGCACACACTCTCTCACACACACACACACTCCCTCTCGCACAGCCTCGCACACACACTCTCTCTGACACGCACACTCCCTCTCGCACAGTCTCGCGCACACACTCTCTCACACACACACACTCCCTCTCGCACAGCCTCGCGCACACACTCTCTCTCACACACACACACACTCCCTCTCGCACAGCCTCGCGCACACACTCTCTCACACGCACACACTCCCTCTCGCACAGTCTCGCACACACACTCTCTCTGACACGCACACTCCCTCTCGCACAGTCTCGCGCACACACTCTCTCACACACACACACTCCCTCTCGCACAGTCTCGCGCACACACTCTCTCACACACACACAGACTCCCTCTCGCACAGCCTCGCGCACACACACTCTCTCACACACACACACTCCCTCTCGCACAGCCTCGCGCACACACTCTCTCACACACACACACACTCCCTCTCGCACAGCCTCGCACACACACTCTCTCTGACACGCACACTCCCTCTCGCACAGTCTCGCGCACACACTCTCTCACACACACACACTCCCTCTCGCACAGCCTCGCGCACAACACTCTCTCACACACACACACACTCCCTCTCGCACAGCCTCGCACACACACTCTCTCTGACACGCACACTCCCTCTCGCACAGTCTCGCGCACACACTCTCTCACACACACACACACTCCCTCTCGCACAGCCTCGCGCACACACTCTCTCACACACACACACTCCCTCTCGCACAGCCTCGCGCACACACTCTCTCACACACACACACACTCCCTCTCGCACAGCCTCGCGCACACACTCTCTCTCACACACACACACTCCCTCTCGCACAGCCTCGCACACACTCTCTCTCACACACACACACACTCCCTCTCGCATAGCCTCGCGCACACACTCTCTCTCACACACACACTCCCTCTCGCACAGCCTCGCGCACACACTCTCTCTCACACACACACACTCCCTCTCGCACAGTCTCGCGCACACACTCTCTCTCTCACACACACACACTCCCTCTCGCACAGCCTCGCGCACACACTCTCTCTCACACACACACACTCCCTCTCGCACAGCCTCGCGCACACACTCTCTCTCACACACACACACTCCCTCTCGCACAGTCTCGCACACACACTCTCTCTCACACACACACTCCCTCTCGCACAGTCTCGCGCACACACTCTCTCACACACACACACACTCCCTCTCGCACAGCCTCGCGCACACACTCTCTCTCACACACACACACTCCCTCTCGCACAGTCTCGCACACACTCTCTCTCACACACACACACTCCCTCTCGCACAGCCTCGCGCACACACTCTCTCTCACACACACACACACACTCCCTCTCGCACAGCCTCGCGCACACACTCTCTCACACACACACACACACTCCCTCTCGCACAGCCTCGCGCACACACTCTCTCTCACACACACACACACTCCCTCTCGCACAGCCTCGCGCACACACTCTCTCACACACACACACTCCCTCTCGCACAGCCTCGCGCACAACACTCTCTCTCACACACACACACGCTCCCTCTCGCACAGCCTCGCGCACACTCTCTCACACACACACACACTCCCTCTCGCACAGCCTCGCGCACACACTCTCTCTCACACACACACACACTCCCTCTCGCACAGTCTCGCGCACACTCTCTCACACACACACACACTCCCTCTCGCACAGCCTCGCGCACACACTCTCTCTCACACACACACACACTCCCTCTCGCACAGCCTCGCGCACACTCTCTCTCTCACACACACACACTCCCTCTCGCACAGTCTCGCAGCACACACTCTCACACACACACACTCCCTCTCACACAGCCTCGCACACACACTCTCTCACACACACACACTCCCTCTCGCACAGCCTCGCGCACACACTCTCTCACACACACACACACTCCCTCTCGCACAGTCTCGCGCACACTCTCTCTCACACACACACACACTCCCCTCTCCGCACAGCCTCGCACACACACTCTCTCACACACACACACACACTCCCTCTCGCACAGTCTCGCACACACACTCTCTCTCACACACACACACTCTCCCTCTCGCACAGCCTCGCGCACACACTCTCTCACACACACACACACTCCCTCTCGCACAGCCTCGCGCACACACTCTCTCTCACACACACACACTCTCCCTCTCGCACAGCCTCGCGCACACACTCTCTCTCACACACACACACTCCTCTCGCACAGTCCTCGCGCACACACTCTCTCACACACACACACTCCTCTCGCACAGCTCGCGCAGACACTCTCTCACACACACACACACCCCTCTCGCACAGCCTCGCCACACACTCTCTCTCACACACACACACTCCCTCTCGCACAGCCTCGCGCACACACTCTCTCACACACACACACACTCCCTCTCGCACAGCCTCGCACACACACACTCTCTCACACACACACACACTCCCTCTCGCACAGTCTCGCGCACACACTCTCTCTCACACACACACACACTCCCTCTCGCACAGTCTCGCGCACACACACTCTCTCACACACACACACACTCCCTCTCGCACAGCCTCGCGCACACACTCTCTCTCACACACACACACACCCTCTCGCACAGCCTCGCGCACACACTCTCTCACACACACACACACACTCCCTCTCGCACAGCCTCGCGCACACACTCTCTCTCACATACACACACTCCCTCTCGCACAGTCTCGCGCACACACTCTCTCTCTCACACACACACACTCCCTCTCGCACAGCCTCGCGCACACACTCTCTCTCACACACACACACTCCCTCTCGCACAGCCTCGCACACACACTCTCTCTCACACACACACTCCCTCTCGCACAGCCTCGCGCACACACTCTCTCTCTCACACACACACTCCCTCTCGCACAGCCTCGCGCACACACTCTCTCACACACACACACACACTCCCTCTCGCACAGCCTCGCGCACACACTCTCTCTCACACACACACACACTCCCTCTCGCACAGCCTCGCGCACACACTCTCTCACACACACACACACTCCCTCTCGCACAGCCTCGCACACACACTCTCTCTCACACACACACTCCCTCTCGCACAGCCTCGCGCACACACTCTCTCTCTCACACACACACTCCCTCTCGCACAGCCTCGCGCACACACTCTCTCACACACACACACACACTCCCTCTCGCACAGCCTCGCGCACACACTCTCTCTCACACACACACACACTCCCTCTCGCACAGTCTCGCGCACACACTCTCTCTCACACACACACACTCCCTCTCGCACAGTCTCGCGCACACACTCTCTCTCTCACACACACACTCCCTCTCGCACAGTCTCGCGCACACACTCTCTCACACACACACACACTCCCTCTCGCACAGCCTCGCGCACACACACTCTCTCACACTCACACACACTCCCTCTCGCACAGCCTCGCGCACACACTCTCTCTCACACACACACACTCCCTCTCGCACAGTCTCGCGCACACACTCTCACACACACACACTCCCTCTCGCACAGTCTCACGCACACACTCTCTCACACACACACACACTCCCTCTCGCACAGCCTCGCGCACACACACTCTCACACACACACACACACTCCCTCTCGCACAGCCTCGCACACACACTCTCTCTCACACACACACACTCCCTCTCGCACAGTCTCGCGCACACACTCTCTCTCTCACACACACACACTCCCTCTCGCACAGCCTCGTGCACACACTCTCTCACACACTCACACACTCCCTCTCGCACAGCCTCGCGCACACTCTCTCTCACACACACACACACTCCCTCTCGCACAGCCTCGCGCACACACTCTCTCACACACACACACACTCCCTCTCGCACAGCCTCGCACACACTCTCTCTCACACACACACACACTCCCTCTCGCACAGCCTCACGCACACACTCTCTCACACACACACACACTCCCTCTCGCACAGTCGCGCACACACTCTCTCACACACACACACACTCCCTCTCGCACAGCCTCGCGCACACACTCTCTCTCTCACACTCACACTCCCTCTCGCACAGTCTCGCGCACACACTCTCTCACACACACACACACTCCCTCTCGCACAGCCTCGCGCACACACTCTCTCTCTCACACTCACACTCCCTCTCGCACAGTCTCGCGCACACACTCTCTCACACACACACACACACTCCCTCTCGCACAGCCTCGCGCACACACTCTCTCACACACACACACACACTCCCTCTCGCACAGCCTCGCGCACACACTCTCTCTCACACACACACACACTCCCTCTCGCACAGCCTCGCGCACACACTCTCTCACACACACACACACTCCCTCTCGCACAGCCTCGCGCACACATTCTCTCTCACACACACACACACTCCCTCTCGCACAGCCTCGCGCACACACTCTCTCTCACACTCACACACTCCCTCTCGCACAGCCTCGCGCACACACTCTCACACACACACACTCCCTCTCGCACAGCCTCGCGCACACACTCTCTCTCACACACACACACACTCCCTCTCGCACAGCCTCCCGCACACACACTCTCTCACACACACACACACTCCCTCTCGCACAGACGCGCGCACACACTCTCTCACACACACACACGCTCCCTCTCGCACAGTCTCGCGCACACACACTCTCTCACACACACACACACTCCCTCTCGCACAGCCTCGCGCACACACTCTCTCACACACTCACACGCTCCCTCTCCTCTCGCACAGCCTCGCGCACACACACTCTCTCACACACACACACACTCCCTCTCGCACAGTCTCGCGCACACACTCTCTCACACACTCACACACTCCCTCTCGCACAGTCTCGCGCACACACACTCTCTCACACACACACACACTCCCTCTCGCACAGTCTCGCGCACACACTCTCTCACACACACACACACTCCCTCTCGCACAGCCTCGCGCACACACTCTCTCACACACACAGACACTCCCTCTCGCACAGCCTCGCGCACACACTCTCTCTCACACACACACACTCCCTCTCGCACAGCCTCGCGCACACACTCTCTCACACACACAGACACTCCCTCTCGCACAGCCTCGCGCACACACACTCTCTCACACACACACACACTCCCTCTCGCACAGCCTCGCACACACTCTCTCTCACACACACACACACTCCCTCTCGCACAGCCTCGCGCACACACACTCTCTCACACACACACACACTCCCTCTCGCACAGTCTCGCGCACACACACTCTCACACACACACACACTCCCTCTCGCACAGCCTCGCGCACACACTCTCTCTCACACACACACACACTCCCTCTCGCACAGCCTCGCGCACACACACTCTCTCACACACACACACCCTCCCTCTCGCACAGTCTCGCGCACACACTCTCTCTCACACACACACTCCCTCTCGCACAGCCTCGCGCACACACTCTCTCTCACACACACACACTCCCTCTCGCACAGTCTCGCGCACACACACTCTCTCACACACACACACACTCCTTCTCGCACAGTCTCGCGCACACACACTCTCTCACACACACACACACACTCCCTCTCGCACAGTCTCGCGCACACACACTCTCTCACACACACACACACTCCCTCTCGCACAGTCTCGCGCACACACTCTCTCACACACACACACACACTCCCTCTCGCACAGTCTCGCGCACACACTCTCTAACACACACACACACTCCCTCTCGCACACTCTCGCGCACACACTCTCTCACACACACACACACTCCCTCTCGCACAGCCTCGCGCACACACTCTCTCACACACACACACACTCCCTCTCGCACAGTCTCGCGCACACACTCTCTCACACACACAACACTCCCTCTCGCACAGCCTCGCGCACACACTCTCTCACACACACACACTCCCTCTCGCACAGCCTCGCACACACTCTCTCACACACACACACACTGCCTCTCGCACAGTCTCGCGCACACTCTCTCACACACACACACACTCCCTCTCGCACAGCCTCGCGCACACACTCTCTCACACACACACACATTCCCTCTCACACAGCCTCGCGCACACACTCTCTCACACTCACACACACTCCCTCTCGCACAGCCTCGCGCACACACTCTCTCTCTCACACACACACACTCCCTCTCGCACAGCCTCGCGCACACACTCTCTCACACTCACACACACTCCCTCTCGCACAGCCTCGCGCACACACTCTCTCTCACACACACACACACTCCCTCTCGCACAGCCTCGCGCACACACTCTCTCACACGCACACACACTCCCTCTCGCACAGCCTCGCGCACACACTCTCTCACACACACACACACTCCCTCTCGCACAGCCTCGCGCACACACTCTCTCACACACACACACACTCCCTCTCGCACAGTCTCGCGCACACACTCTCTCTCACACACACACACTCTCCCTCTCGCACAGCCTCGCGCACACACTCTCTCACACATACACACACTGCCTCTCGTCCAGCCTCGCGCACACACTCTCTCTCACACACACACACTCCCTCTCGCACAGCCTCGCGCACACACTCTCTCTCACACACACACTCCCTCTCGCACAGCCTCGCGCACACACTCTCTCTCACACACACACACTCCCTCTCGCACAGCCTCGCGCACACACTCTCTCTCTCACACACACACACTCCCTCTCGCACAGCCTCGCACACACTCTCTCACACTCACACACACTCCCTCTCGCACAGCCTCGCGCACACACTCTCTCTCACACACACACACTCCCTCTCGCACAGCCTCGCGCACACACTCTCTCACACTCACACACACTCCCTCTCGCACAGTCTCGCGCACACACTCTCTCTCTCACACACACACACCTCCCTCTCGCACAGCCTCGCGCACACACTCTCTCTCACACACACACACACTCCCTCTCGCACAGCCTCTCGCACACACTCTCTCACACACACACACTCCCTCTCGCACAGCCTCGCGCACACACTCTCTCACACTCACACACACTCCCTCTCGCACAGTCTCGCGCACACACTCTCTCTCTCACACACACACACTCCCTCTCGCACAGCCTCGCGCACACACTCTCTCACACTCACACACACTCCCTCTCGCACAGCCTCGCGCACACACTCTCTCTCACACACACACACACTCCCTCTCGCACAGTCTCGCGCACACACTCTCTCTCACACACACACACACTCCCTCTCGCACTGTCTCGGGCACACACTCTCTCTCACACACACACACTCCCTCTCGCACAGCCTCGCGCACACACTCTCTCACACTCACACACACTCCCTCTCGCACAGCCTCGCGCACACACTCTCTCACACACACACACACTCCCTCTCGCACAGCCTCGCGCACACACTCTCTCACACTCACACACACTCCCTCTCGCACAGCCTCGCGCACACACTCTCTCACACACACACTCCCTCTCGCACAGCCTCGCGCACACACTCTCTCTCACACACACACACTCCCTCTCGCACAGCCTCGCACACACACACTCTCTCACACACACACACACACTCCCTCTCGCACAGTCTCGCGCACACACTCTCTCACACACACACACTCCCTCTCGCACAGCCTCGCACACACACTCTCTCTCACACACACACACACACTCCCTCTCGCACAGTCTCGCGCACACACTCTCTCACACACACACACTCCCTCTCGCACAGCCTCGTGCACACACTCTCTCACACACACACACACTCCCTCTCGCACAGCCTCGCGCACACACTCTCTCTCTCACACACACACACTCCCTCTCGCACAGCCTCGCGCACACACTCTCTCTCACACTCACACACTCCCTCTCGCACAACCTCGCGCACACACTCTCTCACACTCACACACACTCACTCTCGCACAGCCTCGCGCACACACTCTCTCTCACACACACACATACTCCCTCTCGCACAGTCTCGCGCACACACTCTCTCACACACACACACACTCCCTCTCGCACAGTCTCGCGCACACACTCTCTCACACTCACACACACTCCCTCTCGCACAGCCTCGCGCACACACTCTCTCTCACACACACACATACTCCCTCTCGCACAGTCTTGCGCACACACTCTCTCTCACACACACACACACTCCCTCTCGCACAGTCTCGCGCACACACTCTCTCACACACACACACACTCCCTCTCGCACAGCCTCGTGCACACACTCTCTCTCACACACACACACTCCCTCTCGCACAGCTTCGCGCACACACTCTCTCACACACACACACACTCCCTCTCGCACAGCCTCGCGCACACACTCTCTCTCACACAAACACACACTCCCTCTCGCACAGCCTCGCGCACACACTCTCTCTCACACACACACACTCCCTCTCGCACAGCCTCACACACACACTCTCTCACACACACACACACTCCCTCTCGCACAGCCTCGCGCACACACTCTCTCACACACACACACACTCCCTCTCGCACAGCCTCGCGCACACACTCTCTCACACTCACACACACTCCCTCTCGCACAGCCTCGCACACACACTCTCTCACACACACACACACTCCCTCTCGCACAGCCTCGCGCACACACACACTCTCACACACACACACTCCCTCTCGCACAGCCTTGCGCACACACTCTCTCACACACACACACACTCCCTCTCGCACAGCCTCGCACACACACTCTGTCACACACACACACACTCCCTCTCGCACAGCCTCGCGCACACACTCTCTCACACACACACACACTCCCTCTCGCACAGCCTCGCGCACACACTCTCTCTCACACACACACACTCCCTCTCGCACAGCCTCGCGCACACACTCTCTCTCACACACACACTCCCTCTCGCATAGCCTCGCACACACACTCTCTCACACACACACACACTCCCTCTCGCACAGCCTCGCGCACACACTCTCTCACACACACACACACTCCCTCTCGCACAGCCTCGCGCACACACTCTCTCACACACACACACACTCCCTCTCACACAGCCTCGCGCACACACTCTCTCACACACACACACACTCCCTCTCGCACAGCCTCGCGCACACACTCTCTCACACACACACACACTCCCTCTCGCACAGCCTCGCGCACACACTCTCTCTCACACACACACACTCCCTCTCGCACAGCCTCGCGCACACACTCTCTCTCACACACACACACTCCCTCTCACACAGCCTCGCGCACACACACTCTCTCTCACACACACACACACTCCCTCTCGCACAGCCTCGCACACACACTCTCTCACACACACACACACTCCCTCTCGCACAGCCTCGCGCACACACTCTCTCACACACACACACACTCCCTCTCGCACAGCCTCGCGCACACACTCTCTCTCACACACACACACTCCCTCTCGCACAGCCTCGCGCATACACTCTCTCTCACACACACACACACTCCCTCTCGCACAGCCTCGCGCACACACTCTCTCACACACACACACACTCCCTCTCGCACAGCCTCGCGCACACACTCTCTCTCACACACACACACTCCCTCTCGCACAGCCTCGCGCACACACTCTCTCACACACACACACACACTCCCTCTCGCACAGCCTCGCGCACACACTCTCTCACACACACACACACTCCCTCTCGCACAGCCTCGCGCACACACTCTCTCTCACACACACACACTCCCTCTCGCACAGTCTCGCACACACACTCTCTCTCACACACACCCACACACTCCCTCTCGCACAGCCTCGCGCACACACTCTCTCTCACACACACACACTCCCTCTCGCACAGCCTCGCGCACACACTCTCTCTCACACACACACACACTCCCTCTCGCACAGCCTCGCGCACACACTCTCTCTCACACACACACACACTCCCTCTCGCACAGCCTCGCGCACACACTCTCTCACACACACACACACTCCCTCTCGCACAGCCTCACGCACACACTCTCTCTCTCTCACACACACACACTCCCTCTCGCACAGCCTCGCGCACACACTCTCTCTCTCTCACACACACACACTCCCTCTCGCACAGCCTCGCGCACACACTCTCTCTCTCTCACACACACACTCCCTCTCGCACAGCCTCGCGCACACACTCTCTCACACACACACACACTCCCTCTCGCACAGCCTCGCGCACACACTCTCTCACACACACACACTCCCTCTCGCACAGCCTCGCGCACACACTCTCTCTCTCACACACACACACTCCCTCTCGCACAGCCTCGCGCACACACTCTCTCACACACACACACACTCCCTCTCGCACAGCCTCGCGCACACACTCTCTCTCACACACACACACTCCCTCTCGCACAGTCTCGCGCACACACTCTCTCACACACACACACACTCCCTCTCGCACAGCCTCGCGCACACACTCTCTCTCACACACACACACTCCCTCTCGCACAGCCTCGCGCACACACTCTCTCACACACACACACACTCCCTCTCGCACAGCCTCGCGCACACACTCTCTCTCACACACACACACACTCCCTCTCGCACAGCCTCGCACACACACACTCTCACACACACACACACACTCCCTCTCGCACAGCCTCGCGCACACACTCTCTCTCACACACACACACACACTCCCTCTCGCACAGCCTCGCGCACACACTCTCTCTCACACACACACACACTCCCTCTCGCACAGCCTCGCGCACACACTCTCTCTCACACACACACACACTCCCTCTCGCACAGTCTCGCGCACACACACTCTCACACTCACACACTCACTCCCTCTCGCACAGCCTCGCGCACACACTCTCTCTCACACACACACACACTCCCTCTCGCACAGTCTCGCGCACACACTCTCTCACACTCACACACACTCCCTCTCGCACAGTCTCGCGCACACACTCTCTCTCACACACACACACTCCCTCTCGCACAGCCTCGCGCACACACTCTCTCACACACACACACACACACTCCCTCTCGCACAGCCTCGCGCACACACTCTCTCTCACACACACACACTCCCTCTCGCACAGTCTCGCGCACACACTCTCTCTCACACACACACACACTCCCTCTCGCACAGCCTCGCGCACACACTCTCTCACACACACACACACTCCCTCTCGCACAGCCTCGCGCACACACACACTCTCACACACACACACACTCCCTCTCGCACAGCCTCGCGCACACACACTCTCTCACACACACACACACTCCCTCTCGCACAGCCTCGCGCACACACTCTCTCTCACACACACACACTCCCTCTCGCACAGCCTCGCGCACACACACTCTCTCACACACACACACACTCCCTCTCGCACAGCCTCGCGCACACACTCTCTCACACACACACTCCCTCTCGCACAGCCTCGCGCACACACTCTCTCTCACACACACACACTCCCTCTCGCACAGCCTCGCGCACACACTCTCTCTCACACACACACTCCCTCTCGCACAGCCTCGCGCACACACTCTCTCTCACACACACACACTCCCTCTCGCACAGCCTCGCGCACACACTCTCTCACACACACACACACTCCCTCTCGCACAGCCTCGCGCACACACTCTCTCTCACACACACACACTCCCTCTCGCACAGCCTCGCGCACACACACTCTCTCTCGCGCACACACACTCCCTCTCGCACAGCCTCGCGCACACACTCTCTCACACACACACACACTCCCTCTCGCACAGCCTCGCGCACACACTCTCTCTCACACACGCACACTCCCTCTCGCACAGCCTCGCGCACACACTCTCTCACACACACACACACACTCCCTCTCGCACAGCCTCGCGCACACACTCTCTCTCACACACACACACTCCCTCTCGCACAGCCTCGCGCACACACACTCTCTCACACACACACACACTCCCTCTCGCACAGCCTCGCGCACACACTCTCTCACACACACACACACTCCCTCTCGCACAGTCTCGCGCACACACTCTCTCTCACACACACACACTCCCTCTCGCACAGTCTCGCGCACACACTCTCTCTCACACACACACACTCCCTCTCGCACAGCCTCGCGCACACACTCTCTCTCACACACACACACTCCCTCTCGCACAGCCTCGCGCACACACTCTCTCTCACACACACACACTCCCTCTCGCACAGTCTCGCACACACACTCTCTCACACACACACACACTCCCTCTCGCACAGCCTCGCGCACACACACTCTCTCACACACACACACACTCCCTCTCGCACAGCCTCGCGCACACACTCTCTCACACACACACACACTCCCTCTCGCACAGTCTCGCGCACACACTCTCTCTCACACACACACACTCCCTCTCGCACAGCCTCGCGCACACACTCTCTCTCACACACACACACTCCCTCTCGCACAGCCTCGCGCACACACACTCTCACACACACACACACTCCCTCTCGCACAGCCTCGCGCACACACTCTCTCTCACACACACACACTCCCTCTCGCACAGCCTCGTGCACACATTCTCTCACACACACACACACTCCCTCTCGCACAGCCTCGCGCACACACTCTCTCTCACACACACACACTCCCTCTCGCACAGCCTCGCGCACACACTCTCTCACACACACACACACACACTCCCTCTCGCACAGTCTCGCGCACACACTCTCACACACACACACACTCCCTCTCGCACAGCCTCGCGCACACACTCTCTCACACACACACACACTCCCTCTCGCACAGTCTCGCGCACACACACTCTCTCACACACACACACACTCCCTCTCGCACAGCCTCGCGCACACACTCTCTCACACACACACACACTCCCTCTCGCACAGCCTCGCGCACACACTCTCTCTCACACACACACACTCCCTCTCGCACAGTCTCGCGCACACACACTCTCACACACACACACACTCCCTCTCGCACAGCCTCGCGCACACACTCTCTCTCACACACACACACACTCCCTCTCGCACAGTCTCGCGCACACACTCTCTCTCACAATCACACACTCCCTCTCGCACAGCCTCGCGCACACACTCTCTCACACACACACACTCCCTCTCGCACAGCCTCGCGCACACACTCTCTCACACACACACACTCTCCCTCTCGCACAGTCTCGCGCACACACTCTCTCTCACACACACACACTCCCTCTCGCACAGCCTCGCGCACACACTCTCTCACACACACACACTCCCTCTCGCACAGTCTCGCGCACACACTCTCTCACACACACACACACTCCCTCTCGCACAGCCTCGCGCACACACTCTCTCACACACACACACACACTCCCTCTCGCACAGCCTCGCGCACACACTCTCTCATACA
>NW_028225185.1:30559306-30569306 GCF_052327205.1 Somniosus microcephalus
CTGTGGGAAGTATTTTGTTTGTTTGTCTCCAATTTTAACTGCACATTTGTTGTTTGTATACATTGATTTAATTACATCATATGTTTTCCCTCCTACCCCACTTTCGATAAGTTTCAGGAATAAACCGTCATGCCAGATGGAGTCGAAAGCCTTCTGGAAATCTACAAAGCATGCGTAGATTTTGCTTTTGTTATTGTGAACGTGTTTGTCAATTAGGGTCTGTAGGGTGAAGATATGATCGGATGTTCTATAGTTTGGCAGGAATCCAATTTGGCTTTTACTCAAGACATTGTGCTCCTCAAGGAAGTTTATAAGTCTTTTGTTTATGATGCTACAGAATACCTTCCCCAGGTTACTGTTTACACAGATGCCTCGATAGTTGTTTGGGTCGATTTTGTCCCCACTTTTGTATATGGGCGTTATGAGTCCTTTGTTCCAGATATCAGGGAAATAACCGACACTCAGAACCAAGTTGAAGAGTTTTAGGATAGCCAGTTTCATTTTGTTGTCTGTGTGTTTAATCATCTCGTTTAGTATGCCATCTGTCCCGCAGGCTTTTCCTGGTCGCAGGTCCTTGAGTTTTTCAAGAAGTTCTTTTTCTGTTATTATGGCGTCCAGCGGGTTTTGGTTATCTTTTATGGCCATTTCTAGCTTTTCCAGTTTTTTGCATATTTGGTGTTGCTCTGGTCTTAGTGTTTTTTTCTGGTATAATTTTTCAAAGTGGTTTACCCATGTGTCCCCATTTTGAATGGCCAAATCGTCGTGTTGTTTTTTGTGTAGTGTTTTCAAGTTTTCCCAGAAACAATTGGAATCAATGGATTCCTCCATGGAGCTGAGTGTATTCTTAATATATTGCTCTTTTTTGGTTCTGAGTGTGTTTCTGTATTGTGTTAGTGTCTGACAATAAGTAAGGCGTAGTTCCTCGTTTTCTGGATGTCTGTGTTTTTGGTTTGATATTTTTCTAAGTTTTTTCCTCATGTTATGGCAATCTCGGTCAAACCATTTTTCATAGTTTTTTGTTTTGGGTTTGTTCTTGCGAGCTTTCAAGTTTGCATTTGTTGCCAAATTATCAAAAATATTGTTTAGTTTACTAACTGCCCGGTTTACGCCTTCTTTATTGTGAGTGTATATGTTATCCAGAAAGGTGTCTAAGAGAGCTTGAGTTGATGCATTGCTAATTGTTTTCTGGTATTTTTCCGTGTCGTTTTTGGCCCATCTGTACGATTTTTTGGTGTTGTACAGTTTACTGGGTTGTGTTTCTATGTTGTTTGTTTCTGTCTTTTTGAGGAACATAGTAATTTGACTGTGATCTGACAGTGTTGTTTGTGGTTTGACTGTGAATGCTCTGAAAGAGGATGGGTCTAAGTCTGTAATCATATAGTCTACTGTGCTGCAGCCAAGAGGTGAGCAATAGGTCGATCTTCCTAGGAGGTCTCCTATGAACCTACCATTGACAATGTACAGACCCAGGTTTCGACAGAGCTGTAGTAGCTGTTTTCCGTTGGTATTTGACTGCTTGTCGCAGTTATGCCTGTATGGAAGGGAAGGGATGTCAAAGTGGTTATTCCCGAAAACATAATTGTTTCCCTGATTATTGGTGAAGTCTGGTTCTTCGCCCGTTCTTGAATTGAGGTCCCCACAGATCAACACGTTCCCCTGGGCCTGGTATTGGATAATTTCCCCCTCCATGTTGGAGAAGGTGTCCTCTTTAAAGTACGGGGAATCGATTGGAGGGATATAAAGTGCGCAAATGTAAACATCTTGGGTGTTTGAGATAATCTCCCTCTCAAGTTTGAGCCACATATGGTTTTCGCCCTTTTTTATAAATTTGATGTAATTCTTAAGTTCTGTTTTAAACCAGATCAGTATGCCTCCGGAGTCTCTGCCTTGGGTTACACTTGGTAATTTATTGGAGGGCACCACCAGCTCAGTGTACCCTTGGGGACAGCCAGTGTGTCCTTTTCCTTTATACCAAGTTTCCTGTAAAATGATAATATCTAGGTCTTTAGTTTCATCTATGAACTCTGGGGTCCTACTTTTCACTTCTCGCAGTGAAGAGCGTAGACCTTGGATATTCCAGGTCGAAATATATAAGGATTTCATGTTAAGTTTGATCTTTTACTATGATAGGTTAAAGAGTGGTACGTGTTTGTCGTGTCTAAGTGTGGGAAAAAAAAGATCACATCAAGTGTCTACAAAAGTTAATACAATTTGGTTACAGTTCTTTCTATTAATTAGTCCTTGATCCATAAGGCGGAAGTAGATGCTGCTGCACATCTGCTTATTGTCTCTTAATGGATTGTTTCTGTCTGAGGTATTGCGTACGTCCTGTGCATCTCTCCCTCTGTCTGGCTGGGAGCAGTCCTATTCCCCTGTGGGACAGGAGTGGTGCAGGTCTGACATTGTTGTTTTGCATGGGGATCCTCTCTGGTCTCGGTTGGTGTGTTGGTGGTCCTTGTAGTGTTCCTGATATGTACCCCGCTGATCTCTGGTGGTCGGGGGGGGGTCCTCTTGGAGTCTGGGTATGGACCCGGTTAAAAGCGACGTCCTTCAGGGCTTTAGCAAGGATCGATATTCTTTGCCTTTGGATGTGGACGTGGTCGTAAAGACATTCCTCATCGAGGGTGGGGTGTTGGGCCAGGTGTACGTTGTGGTTTGATTCGCAGTCTCTTGCTATGCTGGCATTTATCTCATGAATTGTGTTGTTGTTGAAGTCTGTTCTCGGCAATATTGTGGAAACAGTGATTCTAGTGTTTGGAAATGTACTGCTTGCTTTCCTAATCATTGCTCTGAGCGATGTTGCTACTTCTTTCTGTTGGGTCTTTAGGTCATTTGTGCCCGTGTGTATTATTATGTGTTGGGGGGAGCCTAATCTGGCTTTGGTCAGCCATCCCATGGCTCTGTTTGTTGTTGGGCACCAGATCTTTTCTACTTTACTTCTAGGGAATAGCTTTTTCTCCCATAGAAATTTCCCATTTGAGTCTATGAGTATTACGACGTCAGCCTTGTTTGTGTTTACTGTCTGGTGGCTTTCGCTTGGACTCATAGTGTGTGTGCTGGGCTGGGGTGTCTGGTGTGTGCGTACCTCTTGTGAGCGGCCCGCTTGTGGTTCCACGGTGGTGGGGGAAGATTGAGAATCAGTATGCTGGTCGGTCTGTGTGGCACCCCTTGTATTGTGTGTCTGTTGCTTTTGTTCCGTGTGGGAGTGCAGCCGTTCCGTCCGGCTCTGTCTTGTCTTATCTCTAGCCTCTGGTTGCTGGTCTAATGGTGTTTTCTCTCCTCTATGGCTCTCTTCTTTTTCCTGCAGCTCTTTCACCTGATTCCTAAGTAGATTCACCTGGTTCTCAAGTAGCTTCAGCTCTCTCTTGTGTCTCTCCCTCTCCTGATTTTGATTGTCATTCATTTTGAGGAAGTCCTCTCTAAGTTTAACCACCTCTATCTCTAATTGATTAAATTTATCTTTTGGTTGTATCTGGCTGTGTGATCCCGGGGTATGTGTCTGGTCGGCCCTGTTAGGCTCACTCACTTCCTGGCTAGGCTGGTCGGCCCTGGAGGGCTCACTCACTTCCTGGCTATGCTGCTCTTCTCTTGGTGAGCTGGGAATGGTAGGGGGACTATGTGTGGCTTCCTCCCTGGTAGTTATGCTGGGGTTTGTCAGTTGTATCGTGTGGCTGTGGTTCCCCGGGGTTAGTGTCTGGTTTGAACTGTGTGGCTCGTTCACCTCCTGACCAGGCAGATTTTCTCCTGGTAAGTTGTCAATGTTGGGGGGAGTGCGGGCCACTCTGGGGCTGTTCCTTCCCCCCTTAGTTAATTTTCTCAGTGTCCTGAAGGCCGTTGCAAATTTGTCGAGGTTGCCTTGCACTAATATTGTCCCGGTATTGTACGCGTTGACCGTCGTAGTTGAACTGTCTCCTGGTGTGTTAATTTTCATTATGGACCCATTTGCGGTATTTTCTAGCTTAACATTGGTATAGTGTGATTTTATTGCTGTGATCCAAGCCACTGGCTGATCTGAGTAGAAAATGAGGTTACTTTTTGTCCCATTGTTGTAACAGTCAGCAAAAAGTGTTTCTGGTTTTTCTCTCATCTGCTCATGCTTGATCGCTTTTATAGCTTTTTTTGCAGTGTTGGGGGGAATCTGGAAGCGGGGCTGTTGTGGATCTTCTGATTCGCTCATTTTTGGTAAAGTATTGTTGATCTTAGAATAAGCTTTTCTGGGGCCCCGGGTTTGGTGTTTCCCTCTCCCTGTTCGCGAGCTTTCCCGGTCCCCCTCTCCGACCCCGTGGTCCCTGGGCCTCGGCTTCTGGGTTCACCCTTCTCAGGTCTGGGTCTGTGAGCCGCTGTTTCCCGGTGCCTTCGGGCTGTTCCCCTCCCCCTCAGCGGTCTCTGTGCCTCTGTCTCGGCCTGGCTCCTCGGGCCTTTCCCTGGCTTCAGTCTCCCTCCCTGGGCCCTGTACTCACAGTCTTGGTTTGCTTCTGGAAGCCTTCTGGTTGCTCCCCTTCTCCTCAGAGGTCTCTGGGCCTGGCTCCTCGGGCCTTTCCCGGGCTTTCTAGCCCAGCCGCCGCTCGGGTTGTGCCTCGTTCGCCGTTCGGGTGCTGGACTGCGGTCGTCGCTCGGGTGCTGGACTGCGGCCGTCGCTCGGGTGCTGGACTGCGGTCGTCGCTCGGGTGCTGGACTGCGGCCGCCGATCGGGCCGTGTCTCGTTCGCCGCTCGGGCTCCCCGAGTCACCTCGTTCCGGCTGCCGCTGCGTCTCCGTGCAGCCTCCCCGATTCGCCTCGTTTCCCGAAGCGGCCTCCCCGAGTCTCCTCGCTCCGGCTGCCGCTGCGTCTCCGTGCGGCCTTCGCGCCTCGGTTCCCGATGCGGCCGAGTCACCTTGCTTCTGCTGCTGCTGTGGCCCCGTTTGTTTTTTTTTTCCCTTATTTCTTTTTTTTTCTTTGGCTTTTTTTTTTCTAGTTTCCTCTGGTTTTTTTTCCTTTGGTGGTCTTTTCCTTCCTTACTTAATCTAGACTAAACTAAACTTAAACTTAACTAAACAAACTAAACTAACTTAACTAGAACTAAATTTAACTTTAAAACCTTTTTAAACTTGAAATGAACCTTTTTTTTCCCCACTTTAAACACTAAAAACACTAAAAATTCAGCAGCCCATCTTCAGCGTGTGTATTCACTCTGTCTGGCTGTCTGGCTCCCTCTCGCACAGTCTCGCGCACACACTCTCTCTCTCTCTCACACACACACACTCCCTCTCGCACAGCCTCGCGCACACACTCTCTCACACACACACACTCCCTCTCGCACAGTCTCGCGCACACACTCTCTCTCTCACACACACACACTCCCTCTCGCACAGCCTCGCGCACACACACTCTCACACACACACACACTCCCTCTCGCACAGCCTCGCGCACACACACTCTCTCTCACACACACACACTCCCTCTCGCACAGCCTCGCGCGCACACACTCTCACACACACACACACTCCCTCTCGCACAGCCTCGCGCACACACTCTCTCTCACACACACACACTCCCTCTCGCACAGCCTCGCGCACACACTCTCTCACACACACACACACTCCCTCTCGCACAGCCTCGCGCACACACTCTCTCAGACACACACACACTCCCTCTCGCACAGCCTCGCGCACACACTCTCTCTCGCACACACACACACTCCCTCTCGCACAGTCTCGCACACACTCTCTCTCACGCACACACACACTCCCTCTCGCACAGCCTCGCGCACACACTCTCTCACACACACACACACACTGCCTCTCGCACAGCCTCGAGCACACACTCTCTCACACACACACACACTCCCTCTCGCACAGCCTCGCGCACACCCTCTCTCACACACACACACACACTCCCTCTCGCACAGCCTCGCGCACACACTCTCTCACACACACACACACTCCCTCTCGCACAGCCTTGCGTGCACACTCTCTCACACACACACACACACTCCCTCTCGCACAGCCTCGCACACACCCTCTCTCACACACACACACACTCCCTCTCGCACAGCCTCGCGCACACACTCTCTCACACACACACACACTCCCTCTCGCACAGCCTCGCGCACACACTCTCTCACACACACACACACTCCCTCTCGCACAGCCTCGCGCACACACTCTCTCACACACACACACACTCCCTCTCGCACAGCCTCGCGCACACACTCTCTCACACACACACACACTCCCTCTCGCACAGCCTCGCGCACACACTCTCTCACACACACACACACTCCCTCTCGCACAGTCTCGCGCACACACTCTCTCACACACACACACACTCCCTCTCGCACAGCCTCGCGCACACACTCTCTCACACACACACACACACTCCCTCTCGCACAGCCTCGCGCACACACTCTCTCACACACACACACACTCCCTCTCGCACAGCCTCGCGCACACACTCTCTCACACACACACACACTCCCTCTCGCACAGCCTCGCGCACACACTCTCTCACACACACACACACTCCCTCTCGCACAGCCTCGCGCACACACACTCTCTCACACACACACACACTCCCTCTCGCACAGCCTCGCGCACACACTCTCTCACACACACACACACTCCCTCTCGCACAGCCTCGCGCACACAATCTCTCTCACACACACACACACTCCCTCTCGCACAGCCTCGCGCACACACTCTCTCACACACACACACACTCCCTCTTGCACAGCCTCGCGCACACACTCTCTCTCACACACACACACACTCCCTCTCGCACAGCCTCGCACACACTCTCTCACACACACACACACTCCCTCTCGCACAGCCTCGCGCACACACTCTCTCACACACACACACACACTCCCTCTCGCACAGCCTCGCGCACACACTCTCTCACTCACACACACACACTCCCTCTCGCACAGCCTCGCGCACACACTCTCTCACACCACACACTCCCTCTCGCACAGCCTCGCGCACACACTCTCGTCACACACACACACACTCCCTCTTGCACAGCCTCGCGCACACACTCTCTCACACACACACACACTCCCTCTCGCACAGCCTCGCGCACACACTCTCTCACACACACACACACTCCCTCTCGCACAGCCTCGCGCACACAATCTCTCTCACACACACACACACTCCCTCTCGCACAGCCTCGCGCACACACTCTCTCACACACACACACACTCCCTCTTGCACAGCCTCGCGCACACACTCTCTCACACACACACACTCCCTCTCGCACAGTCTCGCGCACACTCTCTCACACACACACACACACTCCCTCTCGCACAGCCTCGCACACACACTCTCTCTCTCACACACACACTCCCTCTCGCACAGCCTCGCGCACACACTCTCTCACACACACACACTCCCTCTCGCACAGTCTCGCGCACACACTCTCTCTCTCACACACACACTCCCTCTCGCACAGCCTCGCACACACACTCTCTCAGACACACACACACTCCCTCTCGCACAGCCTCGCGCACACACTCTCTCTCACACACACACACTCCCTCTCGCACAGCCTCGCGCACACACTCTCTCACACACACACACACTCCCTCTCGCACAGCCTCGCGCACACACTCTCTCTCTCACACACACACACTCCCTCTCGCACAGCCTCGCGCACACACACTCTCTCACACACACACACACTCTCTCTCGCACAGCCTCGCACACACTCTCTCTCACACACACACACACTCCCTCTCGCACAGTCTCGCGCACACACACTCTCTCTCACACACACACACACTGCCTCTCGCACAGCCTCGCGCACACACTCTCTCACACACACACACACTCCCTCTCGCACAGTCTCGCGCACACACTCTCTCTCACACACACACACACTCCCTCTCGCACAGTCTCGCGCACACACTCTCTCTCACACACACACACTCCCTCTCGCACAGCCTCGCGCACACACTCTCTCTCACACACACACACACTCCCTCTCGCACAGTCTCGCGCACACACTCTCTCTCACACACACACACTCCCTCTCGCACAGCCTCGCACACACACTCTCTCACACACACACACACTCCCTCTCGCACAGCCTCGCGCACACACTCTCTCACACACACACACACTCCCTCTCGCACAGCCTCGCGCACACACACTCTCTCACACACACACACTCCCTCTCGCACAGTCTCGCGCACACACTCTCTCTCACACACACACACTCCCTCTCGCACAGTCTCGCGCACACACTCTCTCTCTCACACACACACTCCCTCTCGCACAGTCTCGCACACACACTCTCTCTCACACACACACGCTCCCTCTCGCACAGCCTCGCGCACACACTCTCTCTCACACACACACACACACTCCCTCTCGCACAGCCTCGCACACACACTCTCTCTCACACACACACACTCCCTCTCGCACAGCCTCGCGCACACACTCTCTCTCACACACACACACTCCCTCTCGCACAGCCTCGCGCACACACTCTCTCACACACACACACACTCCCTCTCGCACAGCCTCGCACACACACTCTCTCACAGACTCAAACTCCCTCTCGCACAGCCTCGCGCACACACTCTCTCACACACACACTCACACTCCCTCTCGCACAGCCTCGCGCACACACTCTCTCACACTCACACACACACACTCCCTCTCGCACAGCCTCGCGCACACACTCTCTCACACACACACACACTCCCTCTCGCACAGCCTCGCGCACACACTCTCTCACACACACACACACTCCCTCTCGCACAGCCTCGCACACACACTCTCTCACACACTCAAACTCCCTCTCGCACAGCCTCGCGCACACACTCTCTCACACACACACTCACACTCCCTCTCGCACAGCCTCGCGCACACACTCTCTCACACTCACACACACACACTCCCTCTCGCACAGCCTCGCACACACACTCTCTCTCACACACACACACACTCCCTCTCGCACAGCCTCGCGCACACACTCTCTCACACACACACACACTCCCTCTCGCACAGTCTCGCGCACACACTCTCTCTCACACACACGCACTCCCTCTCGCACAGCCTCGCGCACACACTCTCTCACACACACACACACTCCCTCTCGCACAGCCTCGCGCACACACTCTCTCACACACACACACACACTCCCTCTCGCACAGCCTCGCGCACACACTCTCTCTCACACACACACACACTCCCTCTCGCACAGCCTCGCGCACACACTCTCTCTCTCACACACACTCCCTCTCGCACAGCCTCGCGCACACACTCTCTCTCACACACACACACACTCCCTCTCGCACAGCCTCGCGCACACACACTCTCTCACACACACACACACTCCCTCTCGCACAGCCTCGCGCACACACTCTCTCACACACACACACACACTCCCTCTCGCACAGCCTCGCGCACACACTCTCTCACACACACACACACACTCCCTCTCGCACAGCCTCGCACACACACACTCTCTCACACACACACACACTCCCTCTCGCACAGCCTCGCACACACACACTCTCTCACACACACACACACTCCCTCTCGCACAGCCTCGCGCACACACTCTCTCACACACACACACACACTCCCTCTCGCACAGCCTCGCGCACACACTCTCTCACACACACACACACACTCCCTCTCGCACAGCCTCGCGCACACACTCTCTCTCTCACACACACACACCCTCTCGCACAGTCTCGCGCACACACACTCTCTCACACACACACTCCCTCTCGCACAGCCTCGCGCACCCACTCTCTCTCACACACACACACACTCCCTCTCGCACAGTCTCGCGCACACACACTCTCTCACACACACACACTCTCCCTCTCGCACAGCCTCGCGCACACACTCTCTCACACACACACACACACTCCCTCTCGCACAGCCTCGCGCACACACTCTCTCTCACACACACACACTCCCTCTCGCACAGGCTCGCACACACTCTCTCTCACACACACACACTCCCTCTCGCACAGCCTCGCGCACACACTCTCTCACACACA
>NW_028225185.1:30581682-30584182 GCF_052327205.1 Somniosus microcephalus
AGTGTGTGCGCGAGACTGTGCGAGAGGGAGTGTGTGTGTGTGAGAGAGAGAGTGTGCGCGAGGCTGTGCGAGAGGGAGTGCGTGTGGGTGTGAGAGAGTGTGTGCGCGAGGCTGTGCGAGAGGGAGTGTGTGTGTGTGTGAGAGAGTGTGTGCGCGAGGCTGTGCGAGAGGGAGTGTGTGTGTGTGAGAGAGAGTGTGTGCGCGAGGCTGTGCGAGAGGGAGTGTGTGTGTGTGAGAGAGAGAGTGTGTGCGAGGCTGTGCGAGAGGGTGTGTGTGTGTGAGAGAGTGTGTGCGCGAGACTGTGCGAGAGGGAGTGTGTGTGTGTGTGAGAGAGTGTGTGCGCGAGGCTGTGCGAGAGGGAGTGTGTGTGTGTGAGAGAGAGAGTGTGTGCGAGGCTGTGCGAGAGGGTGTGTGTGTGTGAGAGAGTGTGTGCGCGAGACTGTGCGAGAGGGAGTGTGTGTGTGTGTGAGAGAGTGTGTGCGCGAGGCTGTGCGAGAGGGAGTGTGTGTGTGTGTGAGAGAGAGTGTGTGCGCGAGACTGTGCGAGAGGGAGTGTGTGTGTGTGTGAGAGAGTGTGTGCGCGAGACTGTGCGAGAGGGAGTGCGTGTGTGTGTGAGAGGGTGTGTGCGCGAGGCTGTGCGAGAGGGAGTGTGTGTGTGTGTGAGAGAGTGTGTGCGCGAGTCTGTGCGAGAGGGCGTGTGTGTGTGAGAGAGTGTGTGCGCGAGACTGTGCGAGAGGGAGTGTGTGTGTGTGAGAGAGAGTGTGTGCGCGAGGCTGTGCGAGAGGGAGTGTGTGTGTGTGTGAGAGAGAGTGTGTGCGCGAGACTGTGCGAGAGGGAGTGTGTGTGTGTGTGTGAGAGAGTGTGTGTGTGCGAGGCTGTGCGAGGGGGAGTGTGTGTGTGTGTGAGAGAGAGTGTGTGTGCGAGACTGTGCGAGAGGGAGTGTGTGTGTGTGTGAGAGAGTGTGTGCGCGAGGCTGTGCGAGAGGGAGTGTGCGTGTGTGAGAGAGTGTGTGCGCGAGACTGTGCGAGAGGGAGTGTGTGTGTGTGAGAGAGAGTGTGTGTGCGAGGCTGTGCGAGAGGGAGTGTGTGTGTGTGTGAGAGAGTGTGTGCGCGAGGCTGTGCGAGAGGGAGTGTGTGTGAGAGAGAGAGAGTGTGTGCGCGAGACTGTGCGAGAGGGAGTGTGTGTGTGTGAGAGAGAGAGTGTGTGCGCGAGACTGTGCGAGAGGGAGTGTGTGTGTGTGAGAGAGAGAGTGTGTGCGCGAGGCTGTGCGAGAGGGAGTGTGTGTGTGTGAGAGAGAGTGTGTGCGAGGCTGTGCGAGAGGGAGTGTGTGTGTGTGAGAGAGTGTGTGTGCGCGAAGCTGTGCGAGAGGGAGTGTGTGTGTGTGAGAGAGAGTGTGTGTGCGAGGCTGTGCGAGAGGGAGTGTGTGTGTGTGAGAGAGAGTGTGTGTGTGAGACTGTGCGAGAGGGAGTGTGTGTGTGTGTGTGAGAGAGTGTGTGCGAGGCTGTGCGAGAGGGAGTGTGTGTGTGTGTGTGAGAGTGTGTGCGCGAGGCTGTGCGAGAGGGAGTGTGTGTGTGTGAGAGAGAGTGTGTGCGCGAGGCTGTGCGAGAGGGAGTGTGTGTGTGTGAGAGAGTGTGTGTGCGCGAGGCTGTGCGAGAGGGAGTGTGTGTGTGTGAGAGAGAGTGTGTGCGCGAGGCTGTGCGAGAGGGAGTGTGTGTGTGTGTGAGAGAGTGTGTGCGAGGCTGTGCGAGAGGGAGTGTGTGTGTGTGAGAGAGAGTGTGTGTGCGAGGCTGTGCGAGAGGGAGTGTGTGTGTGTGAGAGAGAGTGTGTGCGCGAGGCTGTGCGAGAGGGAGTGTGTGTGTGTGTGAGAGAGTGTGTGCGCGAGGCTGTGCGAGAGGGAGTGTGTGTGTGTGTGAGAGAGAGTGTGTGCGCGAGGCTGTGCGAGAGGGAGTGTGTGTGTGTGAGAGAGAGTGTGTGTGCGAGACTGTGCGAGAGGGAGTGTGTGTGTGTGTGAGAGAGAGTGTGTGCGCGAGGCTGTGCGAGAGGGAGTGTGAGTGTGTGTGAGAGAGAGTGTGTGCGCGAGGCTGTGCGAGAGGGAGTGTGTGTGTGTGTGAGAGAGAGTGTGTGCGCGAGACTGTGCGAGAGGGAGTGTGTGTGTGTGAGAGAGAGTTTGTGCGCAAGGCTGTGCGAGAGGGAGTGTGTGTGTGTGAGAGAGAGTGTGTGCGCGAGGCTGTGCGAGAGGGAGTGTGTGTGTGTGTGAGAGAGAGTGTGCACGAGGCTGTGCGAGAGGGAGTGTGTGTGTGTGAGAGAGAGTGTGTGCGCAAGGCTGTGCGATAGGGAGTGTGTGTGTGTGAGAGAGAGTGTGCGCGATGCTGTGCGAGAGGGAGTGTGTGTGTGTGAGAGAGAGTGTGCGCGAGACTGTGCGAGAGGCAGTGTGTGTGTGTGAGAGAGAGAGTGTGTGCGCGAGACTGTGCGAGAGGGAGTGTGTGTGTGTGAGAGAGAG
>NW_028225185.1:30586682-30591682 GCF_052327205.1 Somniosus microcephalus
CGCGAGGCTGTGCGAGAGGGAGTGTGTGTGTGTGTGAGAGTGTGTGTGTGTGTGAGAGAGTGTGTGCGCGAGGCTGTGCGAGAGGGAGTGTGTGTGTGTGAGAGAGTGTGTGCGCGAGGCTGTGCGAGAGGGAGTGTGTGTGTGTGAGAGAGAGTGTGTGCGCGAGACTGTGCGAGAGGGAGTGTGTGTGTGTGAGAGAGAGTGTGTGTGCGAGGCTGTGCGAGAGGGAGTGTGTGTGTGTGTGAGAGAGTGTGTGCGCGAGGCTGTGCGAGAGGGAGTGTGTGTGTGTGAGAGTGTGTGTGCGCGAGGCTGTGCGAGAGGGAGTGTGTGTGTGTGAGAGAGTGTGTGCGCGAGGCTGTGCGAGAGGGAGTGTGTGTGTGAGAGAGAGTGTGTGCGCGAGGCTGTGCGAGAGGGAGTGTGTGTGTGAGAGAGAGTGTGTGCGCGAGGCTGTGCGAGAGGGAGTGTGTGTGTGTGTGAGAGAGAGTGTGTGCGCGAGGCTGTGCGAGAGGGAGTGTGTGTGTGTGTGAGAGAGAGAGTGTGTGCGCGAGGCTGTGCGAGAGGGAGTGTGTGTGTGTGTGAGAGAGAGTGTGCGCGAGGCTGTGCGAGAGGGAGTGTGTGTGTGTGTGAGAGAGTGTGTGCGCGAGGCTGTGCGAGAGGGAGTGTGTGTGTGTGTGAGAGAGTGTGTGCGCGAGGCTGTGCGAGAGGGAGTGTGTGTGTGTGTGAGAGAGTGTGTGCACGAGGCTGTGCGAGAGGGAGTGTGTGTGTGTGTGAGAGAGTGTGTGCGTGAGGCTGTGCGAGAGGGAGTGTGTGTGTGTGTGAGAGAGAGTGTGTGCGCGAGACTGTGCGAGAGGGAGAGTGTGTGTGTGAGAGAGAGTGTGTGCGCGAGGCTGTGCGAGAGGGAGTGTGTGTGTGTGTGTGAGAGAGTGTGTGCGCGAGACTGTGCGAGAGGGAGTGTGTGTGTGTGAGAGAGAGAGTGTGCGCGAGGCTGTGCGAGAGGGAGTGTGTGTGTGTGTGAGAGAGTGTGTGCGCGAGACTGTGCGAGAGGGAGTGTGTGTGTGTGAGAGAGAGAGTGTGCGCGAGGCTGTGCGAGAGGGAGTGCGTGTGGGTGTGAGAGAGTGTGTGCGCGAGGCTGTGCGAGAGGGAGTGTGTGTGTGTGTGAGAGAGTGTGTGCGCGAGGCTGTGCGAGAGGGAGTGTGTGTGTGTGAGAGAGAGTGTGTGCGCGAGGCTGTGCGAGAGGGAGTGTGTGTGTGTGAGAGAGAGAGTGTGTGCGAGGCTGTGCGAGAGGGTGTGTGTGTGTGAGAGAGTGTGTGCGCGAGACTGTGCGAGAGGGAGTGTGTGTGTGTGTGAGAGAGTGTGTGCGCGAGGCTGTGCGAGAGGGAGTGTGTGTGTGTGAGAGAGAGAGTGTGTGCGAGGCTGTGCGAGAGGGTGTGTGTGTGTGAGAGAGTGTGTGCGCGAGACTGTGCGAGAGGGAGTGTGTGTGTGTGTGAGAGAGTGTGTGCGCGAGGCTGTGCGAGAGGGAGTGTGTGTGTGTGTGAGAGAGAGTGTGTGTGCAAGGCTGTGCGAGAGGGTGTGTGTGTGTGAGAGAGTGTGTGCGCGAGACTGTGCGAGAGGGAGTGTGTGTGTGTGTGAGAGAGTGTGTGCGTGAGGCTGTGCGAGAGGGAGTGTGTGTGTGTGAGAGAGTGTGTGCGCGAGACTGTGCGAGAGGGAGTGCGTGTGTGTGTGAGAGGGTGTGTGCGCGAGGCTGTGCGAGAGGGAGTGTGTGTGTGTGTGAGAGAGTGTGTGCGCGAGTCTGTGCGAGAGGGCGTGTGTGTGTGAGAGAGTGTGTGCGCGAGACTGTGCGAGAGGGAGTGTGTGTGTGTGAGAGAGAGTGTGTGCGCGAGGCTGTGCGAGAGGGAGTGTGTGTGTGTGTGAGAGAGAGTGTGTGCGCGAGACTGTGCGAGAGGGAGTGTGTGTGTGTGTGTGAGAGAGTGTGTGTGTGCGAGGCTGTGCGAGGGGGAGTGTGTGTGTGTGTGAGAGAGAGTGTGTGTGCGAGACTGTGCGAGAGGGAGTGTGTGTGTGTGTGAGAGAGTGTGTGCGCGAGGCTGTGCGAGAGGGAGTGTGCGTGTGTGAGAGAGTGTGTGCGCGAGACTGTGCGAGAGGGAGTGTGTGTGTGTGAGAGAGAGTGTGTGTGCGAGGCTGTGCGAGAGGGAGTGTGTGTGTGTGTGAGAGAGTGTGTGCGCGAGGCTGTGCGAGAGGGAGTGTGTGTGAGAGAGAGAGAGTGTGTGCGCGAGACTGTGCGAGAGGGAGTGTGTGTGTGTGAGAGAGAGAGTGTGTGCGCGAGACTGTGCGAGAGGGAGTGTGTGTGTGTGAGAGAGAGAGTGTGTGCGCGAGGCTGTGCGAGAGGGAGTGTGTGTGTGTGAGAGAGAGTGTGTGCGAGGCTGTGCGAGAGGGAGTGTGTGTGTGTGAGAGAGTGTGTGTGCGCGAAGCTGTGCGAGAGGGAGTGTGTGTGTGTGAGAGAGAGTGTGTGTGCGAGGCTGTGCGAGAGGGAGTGTGTGTGTGTGAGAGAGAGTGTGTGTGTGAGACTGTGCGAGAGGGAGTGTGTGTGTGTGTGTGAGAGAGTGTGTGCGAGGCTGTGCGAGAGGGAGTGTGTGTGTGTGTGTGAGAGTGTGTGCGCGAGGCTGTGCGAGAGGGAGTGTGTGTGTGTGAGAGAGAGTGTGTGCGCGAGGCTGTGCGAGAGGGAGTGTGTGTGTGTGAGAGAGTGTGTGTGCGCGAGGCTGTGCGAGAGGGAGTGTGTGTGTGTGAGAGAGAGTGTGTGCGCGAGGCTGTGCGAGAGGGAGTGTGTGTGTGTGTGAGAGAGTGTGTGCGAGGCTGTGCGAGAGGGAGTGTGTGTGTGTGAGAGAGAGTGTGTGTGCGAGGCTGTGCGAGAGGGAGTGTGTGTGTGTGAGAGAGAGTGTGTGCGCGAGGCTGTGCGAGAGGGAGTGTGTGTGTGTGTGAGAGAGTGTGTGCGCGAGGCTGTGCGAGAGGGAGTGTGTGTGTGTGTGAGAGAGAGTGTGTGCGCGAGGCTGTGCGAGAGGGAGTGTGTGTGTGTGAGAGAGAGTGTGTGTGCGAGACTGTGCGAGAGGGAGTGTGTGTGTGTGTGAGAGAGAGTGTGTGCGCGAGGCTGTGCGAGAGGGAGTGTGAGTGTGTGTGAGAGAGAGTGTGTGCGCGAGGCTGTGCGAGAGGGAGTGTGTGTGTGTGTGAGAGAGAGTGTGTGCGCGAGGCTGTGCGAGAGGGAGTGTGTGTGTGTGTGAGAGAGAGTTTGTGCGCGAGGCTGTGCAAGAGGGAGTGTGTGTGTGTGTGAGAGAGAGTGTGCGCGAGGCTGTGTGAGAGGGAGTGTGTGTGTGTGTGAGAGAGAGTGTGTGCGCGAGGCTGTGCGAGAGGGAGTGTGTGTGTGTGTGAGAGAGTGTGTGTGCGCGAGGCTGTGCGAGAGGGAGTGTGTGTGTGTGTGAGAGAGTGTGTGCGCGAGGCTGTGCGAGAGGGAGTGTGTGTGTGTGTGAGAGAGTGTGTGCGCGAGGCTGTGCGAGAGGGAGTGTGTGTGTGTGTGAGAGAGAGTGTGTGCGCGAGACTGTGCGAGAGGGAGTGTGTGTGTGTGTGAGAGAGTGTGTGTGCGAGGCTGTGCGAGAGGGAGTGTGTGTGTGTGTGAGAGAGAGTGTGTGCGCGAGACTGTGCGAGAGGGAGTGTGTGTGTGTGTGAGAGAGTGTGTGTGCGCGAGGCTGTGCGAGAGGGAGTGTGTGTGTGTGTGAGAGAGAGTGTGTGCGCGAGGCTGTGCGAGAGGGAGTGTGTGTGTGTGTGAGAGAGTGTGTGCGCGAGGCTGTGCGAGAGGGAGTGTGTGTGTGTGTGAGAGAGTGTGTGCGCGAGGCTGTGCGAGAGGGAGTGTGTGTGTGCGTGAGAGAGTGTGTGTGCGCGAGGCTGTGCGAGAGGGAGTGTGTGTGTGTGTGTGAGAGAGTGTGTGCGCGAGGCTGTGCGAGAGGGAGTGTGTGTGTGCGTGAGAGAGTGTGTGTGTGCGAGGCTGTGCGAGAGGGAGTGTGTGTGTGTGTGTGAGAGTGTGTGTGCGCGAGGCTGTGCGAGAGGGAGTGTGTGTGTGTGAGAGAGAGAGTGTGTGCGCGAGGCTGTGCGAGAGGGAGTGTGTGTGTGTGTGTGAGAGAGTGTGTGCGCGAGGCTGTGCGAGAGGGAGTGTGTGTGTGCATGAGAGAGTGTGTGTGCGCGAGGCTGTGCGAGAGGGAGTGTGTGTGTGTATGTGAGAGAGTGTGTGCACGAGGCTGTGCGAGAGGGAATGTGTGTGTGAGAGAGAGAGTGTGGGCGAGGCTGTGCGAGAGGGAGTGTGTGTGTGTGAGAGAGAGTGTGTGTGCGAGGCTGTGCGAGAGGGAGTGTGTGTGTGTGTGAGAGAGAGTGTGTGCGCGAGGCTGTGCGAGAGGGAGTGTGTGTGTGTGTGAGAGAGTGTGTGCGCGAGGCTGTGCGAGAGGGAGAGTGTGTGTGTGTGTGAGAGAGTGTGCGCGAGACTGTGCGAGAGGGAGTGTGTGTGTGTGTGAGAGAGTGTGTGCGCGAGGCTGTGCGAGAGGGAATGTGTGTGTGTAAGAGAGAGAGTGTGTGCGCGAGGCTGTGCGAGAGGGAGTGTGTGTGTGTGTGTGAGAGAGAGTGTGTGCGCGAGGCTGTGCGAGAGGGAGTGTGTGTGTGTGTGAGAGAGAGTGTGTGCGCGAGGCTGTGCGAGAGGGAGTGTGTGTGTGTGTGAGAGAGTGTGTGCGCGAGACTGTGCGAGAGGGAGTGTGTGTGTGTGTGTGAGAGAGTGTGTGCGCGAGGCTGTGCGAGAGGGAGTGTGTGTGTGTGTGAGAGAGAGAGTGTGTGCGCGAGGCTGTGCGAGAGGGAGTGTGTGTGTGTGTGAGAGAGAGTGTGTGCGCGAGGCTGTGCGAGAGGGAGTGTGTGTGTGTGTGAGAGAGTGTGTGTGCGCGAGGCTGTGCGAGAGGGAGTGTGTGTGTGTGTGAGAG